>NC_136613.1:35558982-35621482 GCF_933228915.1 Telmatherina bonti | reverse complement strand
GGAATACCAACAAGTCTTCCCCCTTGCCAGTGATCTGCTCAGCTGCACTGCTTTGAAATGCCCTCACTGGTGCAGATTCCCAAGCTAAACTCATTGTGGATTTCTTGACGGTCTGCACCAGCTGAGGAATAGTAGACAAGGTCACATATTGCTCCCCACTCAGGTACAATGTTGCCTTCTCGAATGGTTCAAGGATCTGAATCAGCTCCTCAGTTAAGATCCACTGCTCCGGCTTCAGATCCAAATAGTGATGCTTTCCTCGTGGATTGACTGCAGGATCAGAAAGAGCAGCAGACACTGGCCATCTCCGGGATAACATGAAGTGTACTGTTCCAGAGAGTGCTGACGTCCTGCACCAGCATGTGCTGTTGCCGGCCCATTTGCTGCTGCTTTTCTTTAAGTTTTGTGCAGGCCAGTTCACTTTTCTCAAAGTGCTCCACCAAGCCACACAACTTGAAATGGTTTTGTTATCTTTCAGTGTATTTTGCACAACTAAATTCAAGGTGTGCCTTGCACATCTAACAGAGGCCCATCCATGTCTCTCTTTTAGAATTCTGGCAGCTGCCACCACATTTGCCCCCTTGATATGCACAAGTGCTTTCACCTTATCAAAATGAATGTTGAATGACTTCCTCCAGCCAATTTGTAATATTTGCAGCTCCCAATCATCCAAAAAATGACAAGTTACCCCTAGATCCGCCTCTGCGGCCACACTCGTCCATATGTCTGTTGTCAGTGCAACACAGTCAGTCTCCTTCAGAACACTCATTAATTTCTCTGTTATGTCTGCGAACTTCTGCTCCATCATATTTGTGAAGTGTGTTCTTGAAAGCATTGTGTAGTTTGGATTGAAATCTTTGATCATATTCCTGAATCCTGTGTCCTCCACCTTGGAAAGTGGATGTATGTCCGTGATGAGCATATTCAAAATGCTGTTGGTAAGAAAAGCAGCTTCTTCCACAGTGCGTTGGGGATGTGTCCGGACAAAGCTGTCCATGCGCCGCTGTGATGTACTGTGGGGGAAATATAATTTGTAAAACAAATACTAGAAACTCAGTCAACATAAATCTATAAATGTATATTTGTGAAGCTGTTGCATGTGTTGTTACTACCTAATGCATGAAAAAAAGTGTTTTGAAATGTAATCCTTTGATGTGGCTTTGTGCTCAATGTGTGACGGAAAAAATTCTCAACCTATCGCAAATTCCTGCCTTTTAAGTTATTTAAAAGAAGAAGTTGTGTAGAAGGACAGGCTTGTAAACATGTCCAACGTATCTAAGAACTAGCCTGGTCTTTGTGGATGACAGGCCTGTTAAAAGTGTGTCTGTTTAATACGGAATAAAAGTTTGCTGCAGGAACGGAGGCTACGCCTGCCGTCACACGCTGCCTAAAACATGCGCTTTGACTGCGTGTGTGTGAGTAGCCTACAACTTGCTATGCTCGTCACTGCTGACGAACATCACAGGTTATAATACTGTACATTTTACCAGGCGCCGGTGTTGTTGATGTCAATCAGAAATGTTAAATATTGCCTACCTTGCAGAAGCTCCACCACTAGGAGCGGTGAAGTGGGGGTGCTTTAGTTTCAGGAGCTGCAACATTGACGACTTACAACACACACACTGCACTATGTTTTCTGTCCTTTTCAGTGTGAAATGGTCCCACACTTGCAACTTTTTCGGTCTTTTCCTCCCCTCTTCTTCATTCTCTGCCATTAGAGACCAAAGCAACAAGGATCTTCAGACAGAAAGCAAACCGCTCGCTGCTGCTGTTGGAAATATCCGTCATCAGTCCGGGTGAAACAGTCAGACTGTACAGACATACTGTAGGCCACAGGTTCTGTTTTTATATATTTTATAAATGTTTAAATATTTTATATGTTTACTGAAACAGTGATGTCGTCCCTCTGAACAGCGCAGTGGTCTGAGAATGCCGCCATGATGCATAAATTAAAATATATCGCCAAGTGATATTAATGAAACAGAGTCTCGAGGCAAATAATTTGCCTCAATCAATTTTTTGTACTCGGGTTCCTTGAGCCTCTCCCTGAGCCGTCACCTTATCGTGGTGGAGGGGTTTGTGCGTCCCGAAGATCCTAGCAGCTATGTTGTCTGGGGCTTTATGCCCCTGGTAGGGTCACCCATGGCAAACAGGTGTCTAGGGGAGGGACCAGACCAAGCACGGCTCATAGACCCCTATGATGACGACTAACCTGGGCATAAATGTTCCCTTGCCCGGACGCGGGTTACCGGGACCCCTCTCTGGAGCCAGGCCTGGAGGCGGGGTACGAGAGCGAGCGTCTGGTGGCCGGGCCTTTACCCATGGGGCCCGGTCGGGCTCAGCCTGAAAGGGTTACATGGGCCCCACCTCCCGTGGGCTCACCATCTGCGGGAGGAGCCGTAGGGGTCGGGTGCAATGTGAGCTGGGCGGCAGCAAGAGGCGGGGACCCTGGCGGTCCGATCCCCGGCTGCAGAAGCTGGCTCTAGGGACGTGGAACGTCACCTCTCTGGTGGGGAAGGAGCCTGAGCTTGTGCGCGAGGTTGAGCGGTTCCGACTAGATATAGTTGGACTCACCTCGACGCATGGCTTGGGCTCTGGAACCAGAACCCTCGAGAGGGGCTGGACCTTCTTCCACTCTGGAGTTGCTCATGGTGAGAGGCGCCGAGCAGGTGTGGGCATTCTCATCAGTTTAAATATCTCGGGGTCTTGTTCACGAGTGAGGGAAGGATGGAGCGCGAGATCGACAGACGGATCGGTGCGGCGTCTGCAGTAATGCGGACTCTGCGCCGGTCTGTCGTGGTGAAGAAGGAGCTGAGCCAGAAGGTGAAGCTCTCGATTTACCAGTCGATCTACGTTCCTACCCTCACCTATGGTCATGAGCTGTGGGTCGTGACCGAAAGAACGAGATCTCGTATACAGGCGGCTGAAATGAGTTTCCTCCGCAGGGTGGCCGGGCTCTCCCTTAGAGATAGGGTGAGGAACTCGGTTATCCGGGAGGAGATCAGAGTAGAGCCGCTGCTCCTCCGCATCGAGAGGAACCAGTTGAGGTGGCTCGGGCATCTGGTCAGGATGCCTCCTGGACGCCTCCCTGGTGAGGTGTTCCAGGCACGTCCCTCTGGGAGGAGACCCCGGGGAAGACCCAGGACACGCTGGAGGGATTACATCTCTCGGCTGGCCTGGGAACGCCTCGGGATCCCCCCCGCAGAGTTGGCAGATGTGGCTGGGGAGAGGGAAGTCTGGGCTTCCCTGCTTAGGCTGCTGCCCCCGCGACCCGACCCCGGATAAGCGGCAGAAGATGGAGATGGATGGGTTCCTTGAGTTACCGAAGTAATCGTTGCAGCCCTACCCACAACTCTTTAACTGTGGACGTTGACGGTTTCAGGAATTTTGTAAAGAAACTTGACCCCAATTACATTCTCCCATCCAGAAATACAGTGAAATTATGCTGAAGTCCATCCTGATATCTCTAGAAACTCACAAAAAAAGTTACAACAGACCTAACACATCAGGACACAGCAAAACCTTCCATTTTACTCAGTTCAATAATTTGAAATCATATTTATTGGCCACTAGGTGTCACTGTGGTAACATGTTCCGAGCATTCCAAAAGATCAATTCTTTTATTGGAACAATCGTTCCAAACGATTCGGTCTCATGAGCGTTCAATTTCTGCCATCAATACTAAACAGGTAACTACAGAAACATTAACACAAGAAGCAAACACAATGAATCGTCAGTGGGAACAGAAACCAAGGGGTATAAATACAGGGAAACTAAACAAGACACAGGCGTAAAGAATCAACTGAGTCCAGGTGATCTTAATGAACGGAAAAGCGAAACAGAAAACCAGAGATGAGGGAACTAAACAAGGAAAACAACAAAATAAAAACCAGGAAACCAGAAAAAAAAAACACAAAAAGTCCAAACCATGACAATAAGTTGCTCTGTAGCCAGACATCTCTATTTTCTTGGATCTGAAAGGTAGGAGAGTCTCAACAACTCTATCACCCAAAGAGAACACCACATGGTGGAAGGAAAAAGTTATTTGGGGAAAATATGTCAAAGACAACGGCTTAATTCAAGGACTTGGTGAGAAATGACTGTTCAGCACAATCTGGCTTGGCTGTAGTGTTCTTGGACTGGCTGACTTTCACTTCTTTGTGCATATTATTAACTGGATATGCCCTCGATAAGGATGGTAGAGCAAAACTTTTCTTAAATGTGCTGACTATACCAGCATGGAACAGGGATATTAGGAATGTATGTGAAAGTGTGCTTCTTTCTTTTCTTCTGTTTTACAGCTTCTGTTACAGCCCACTTTCAATGTCTGAGGGATTCAAGCTTTCAGTGAACATGCTGTTCAGAACTAGCTGTATCTTTTAAGATGCACAGAGAACTTTCAGGAAGATGACTTTCCTTCAGGTATCATCACAGAATACTGGTTAGAAGGAGACTTGAAACATCCAACAATGCGGGAGTCACAGGGCTTGTGAAGATCGGCTGGGGAGATTTGAAGACACAACAACAATAGAAGAACAGATTTGTCTGTTGCCTTGGTCTCCTCAATCACTTCCGTGCGGTCCCCATCAAGCACAAAGCTGTTGTTTAGGCAGGATGTTTTTTTTCCTGGAAGCTTATTTTGCTGTTTGTGGAGCTGCTGGGTTTCCCCAAGTCTTTTTGCAAACTGCACAAGTGGTTTTCTGCCAGACCTCATGAGACATTTCAGCCTGTGCATTTAGTTTTCAAAGACAAATGCACTGCAAGTATCCAGGCTTCCAATCTTTATTGCCTCTGCTGCAAGGTGCCCTACTGAATGTTCACTGTGTACTGGGTGCCATTTATGACCTTGGCCTGTGATACAAAGCAAGCCATCAGCTTCTCTGCAAACTTGTTGTTCTCCTCTTGGTATGGGCCAAGTAGAAGACTCAGAGCACAAACGCTGAACTGCACAAAGTTGTCATAAAGGTCATCTGATAGTATGCCCTTTTATACAAGCTTTCCTGTTTACACAGCAGACTGACGCAGCTCGGTGGCCTTCCATCTGTCCAGATCTTCCAGTCGTCATGGCTTTCTTGCAAAGCAGCTTGGGATGGACTTCCTAACACTCAACATCCTTTGGCTGACTTCATTAATTTGACCTGCTGACATGAATGGTCTTGTCCTCTGGTCTCCTTTAGTCCACATGTGCAGAGGAAGCTTCATTCGGGATGCTGGTTGAACGTTTTCATCTTGTTGTAAGGAGTTCTTTTCTCTGCAGAATTTTTATTTGTCCTGAGACTGAGTTCATACACCTCTGGGTATGTAACCCTTCCATCCCATGCACCTTTCTGTTCACACTTGTCACACCCATCGTACCCTGTATATGTTAACATGCTTCAAGAATGACGCTGTGGTTGATCCTTAGTGTAGCACATTTAAATTTACTCCTGTTAAACAAACAGAGGACACAATTAGTTGTGGCTGCTCCGGACACCGCTACGTCTCAACTTAACCGGAAGTGTCTAATAATTCCTCAAGCGTTTTAACTGTGAAGGGCGAACAGGAAGTATGTTAATGTCTTTTGACACCAGTAACGTTTGACACGTGTTTATACAACTAACCAATGTGCCGTGTCACTGCAAGCTATTTTAATATTGTCCATAAAACTATTAATCTAAACACTCGAGCTGAGCTGTCATCTTACACATATATACGGTTACATCCAAAACAGTTACATCATCTCTGACACACATACATCCAACATCTTTTCATTGAAACACATTGAAATATGTGAAACATGCTCATGTTGGTCACTGTATAGATTTCATTTGCAGTGTTTTTCTGCATCATCTTATGCATTTTTTTCTATTTAGATACTATAGATTTGTGTTTTTCACAGTGTGACTTACTGTGTGCCTTAAGCCAAGAGTTGCTGGACAACATATTGTGCTTTGTATTGTGACAAAGATTCTTGACTCCTGATTCTAAGGTACTACTAGCACAGGGGTCGGCAACCCAAAATGTTGAAAGAGCCATATTGGACCAAAAAACCAAAAACAAATATCTCTGGAGCCGCAAAAAATTAAAAGCCTAATATAAGCCTTATCATGAAGGCAACACATGCTTTATGTATCTATATCAGCTATATTAGCCTACTATCAAAATGACTAAGTTGGCTACAAATACATAATGAGCCTTAATGATAAAATGTTTATTTTCCCTGCAGTGCATCCTGTAGAGAACGACGCACCACGTGACGACTCTGTTGTACGATGCCGCCTCATGTTTAACTTCATTACTATATTAATGAGTTATGTTTCGTTGCTTTGATGAAATAAAAAAAATGCAATATAGAAATCCTATTTTTTTATGTCATTTTTATTTTGAGGATTCGAAAAAAACCCCAACAAAATGGAACGTGCATAACGCGTCCCTTATCTGGGCAACAAACAGAGCGCAATAAAACGCAGCCTGCATTTATAAAAAAATAAACCAATAAATGAAATTAATACAGTTTGATTTCTGCCAAGCAAGTCAGTGCGAGGGTAAAACACAGCAGCATCCTCTTCTCTTTAGACACGCAACCAACGCAGCTATCCTCCGACCTGAGCACCATTACCACGTGTCATTCCAGATATATACTGACAAAAATCAGAAATCATTTTATAAAAACATCCACTTTGTTACTCAGTCTGTGTCTATGAAGGATGATGTTCTTACCCGTTTAATGTGACTTCTGTTGTCGGACATCACTGGTCAGCTTCTCAACATGTAAGATGTAACTTGTGCTGAATTAATGTCCTTGATTTGCTGATCGGTGATGTTGCCGCCATTTTAACGGTCCTTTCCTTCACTGTCTTAGCGGAGAGGGACATGTCTTTGATTTTCTGTATGATCTCGGTTTTGTTTTTGAAGTCTGGAAATACGTGTCCTGATATGTTGATGACTGACCCCTTCATGTAGTCACCATCTGTGAACGGTTTTCTATGCTTTATTATCTCCCGGGTTGCAACAAAACTTGCAGCAGTGGTGGAGTTTGGAGATGCAATCCACTTAAATCTATTCTTGCGCTTCTCTAATTTCTCTAGAAGTGATGCAATCACACTTTTTGTGTCACTCCCAACTGGGTACTGGCTGCAAATGTAGCATGCTTTCCCTGGAAATGTCTTTCCACGTTACTCTTTTTGTTATTTGACAACTTCTCGCTACAGAGCAAACACTCAGGCAATCCTTCCGCATTGGCAATGAATGCAAATGATTCGGTCCAAGAAACGTTGAATCCTCTGTTCTCCTCGGTTATTTTTCTCTTTTTCCCTTTGGGATCCATGTCCCATCACACAGCCGCCGGTTTGTTTACAACGCCACCTGCCTGGCATCCCGCCCTGCTGATAGGCTACGTGTGTCGCAGGCTATGACGCAAATCTTCCTTGACAGAAATGTTGAAATTTAATATTTATTCTACACATTTTTACAGCATTGGAAAACGTTCAGAATGTTTGTGTCATGTTTGTCCTCCTACAGAACCAGATCAAAACAAAATTATATTTCTTTTTCCATTTTTTTTAAACATTTTTGAAAAAGCTCCAGGGAGCCACTAGGGCGGCGCTAAAGAGCCGCATGCGGCTCCTGTTCTAGCACGACAAAGCGTTATTTATCTTGCACCTGGACTATGTTTCATTATACACATCCATCTAAATTGAATTGGTTATACTTAGAAAACTTAAGGGTCACATTTTATAACTTTACTGTAGGAATGTTACTTGCCTGGTTTTTATGCTCAAGTCGTTGGTAAATGCCACACCTGAGGAGAAAAAGCATAAAGTCATGAATGATTATGTTTGAGCATCAGAATTTAGATTTAGTTGAACAGTGGTTAGTTTTACATTAATGTAATTTAAAATTGTGGTAAAGTAAAATTTTAAAATTTTATAACATTTTCCATTACAAACCATTTGGCCAAAATGTAGACCACTGACCAACTGCTTGTAATGCATCTTAGACATAGTGACAAGCTATATATACAAATACAAATAATAACTATTAGGATAATACTATTCACAAATATTTACAACTTGTTTGATGGAATAAAGCAGTCCAGGCATTTAAACATGGTGAGTTTCTGAGGGCTGGAGCTTCTGTGCTTTTGGTCTTGGTTTCTTGTTTTGTTTCTTAGTTCTAGTTTCCTGTTTTAGTTTGAAGTTTTCCTGGTTCCTTTACATCTAGTTTCCCGTCATTTTTGTCTATTTATGCCTTTGTAAAAATGGATTGACAGTGCTGATATAAGCTGACTGGACCAAGCTGGGAGGTGCTGATGGAAAAGAGGTGAAGCTTTGGGTCCCTCGTTCTCTCCACTGGGTTGGAAGAGATTACATGTTTATTTCAGGGAAAATGAATTATCACCCTTTCCAGTAGGGTATATTTATTAGAGGAAAGCTTTCATTATGACACAATATTGCAATCCCAGAAAATATGATATTGACCAAAATTATAAATGAAATGAAAAATTATTAAATGTAAAAAAGAAAGAGTCAAGAGAAAGCAGCAACTATTACTGTATTTTGTTCAGCATATTGTTGCAATAACCGGCGAAATATTGAAAGCAGATCATGTGGAATTACGTTTAACAAGGTTGAATAATAATTTATTATTTGATCAGATAAAAGTAGATAAATCCAAATATATCAATAAACAATCAAACATGTTCGTATCAAATCAATTTCTGCATTTATTTATATTGTAGCTAACTTGTATCTTTGTTAAATAGCATTATAGAAATATTTTAGTACGTAGTTTTTAATGTTTTACAGTGATCTGTATCATAACAACGTCTCTGCCTTCTGTAACAAACCAAACAGGGAGAAAATCAGGTAAAAATGTGTGAAGTTATTTTTGTGGTTGGACCTACACCTTACATATAAATGCATTGGAGACCCATCCAAGATGGCGGCGCTATGAGGCGTCAGGTCATACAGGCAGCGTGACGCTGTGTGGAGTCTACCTCTAAATGTCTATGTGGGGAAACTTTCTTTTTTTTTTTTTCATTTTTATTACACAACTGAATAAAAACAAAACATAAACTGATAATTCAGGGGGTCAAGAATGAAATGAAAAGAGGTACAAAGAGAACATGCAAGCATGGAAAATACATATAAAATTGAGCATCTTCACGTGTTTATACATCCATACACACACACACACACATGCATCATACAAAGTATCAGTAAAACTATATCAGAGAAATAACAATTTGTCCAAAATTCTCGTAGTTTTAAGGCCTTAGGATTTTCAAGATCTCTAATGAAGGTGCTGTATTAAAAAAAGTTCTAGTAAAAACATTTCAAAGCTCAGCTTGCCGTCAGCCCATCTCCTTTTATGAATATGAAACTTTCCCATGAGTATAACAAGTTGTACAAAAAAAAGTCCTTTTCCACTTTTTTATCTTCAAAATAAAAAAGAAATGACCTCTTTTAAATTTAGGCAATGTTCTGTTTTCCTTTGAATAAAAGATGAACATTAATCCAGAACAATTTAGTAAAGAAACAGTGGTAAAATAAATGATCAATAGATTCTACCTCTACCAGGCTGCAAAAGGTGCAAGACTAATCCATCTCAAAATGAAGTGTTTTTGCTGGATAAACTTTCTGTATAATTTTGTGATAAATCTCTTTAATTTTATTGTTAAGAAAAAATTTTTCATTCATCAACCATGTCTTTTTCCATTCAATATCAATAAAGAGAGATGTCCAACCATATTTATCAGAAGGAACCGTGACAATTATCATAAGATTTCTATGTATTTGTTACAACATTTGTCCTTGGTAATATCTACATTTCCAAGAGAAATATTATTGACAGGAGCCGTCATATACACACAAATCTAGATCCTACTAGTATCTGTAAGATGTTCCTTGGGACAGCAGTAAAAACAGCATCATATTCCTTTGGTAGGACTTTTATGTCAAATTTAGATGTAAATTCTTCATAAAGTAACATTTTACCATCAGCCTTCATAAGGTGTGAGACCAGGACTATTCCATCATTTACCCAGTTTTTGTTATTCATTCACTCATTCATTTTCCGAACCGCTTAATCCAATTCAGGGTCGCGGGGAAGCTGGAGCCTATCCCAGCTGGCTTTGGGCGACAGGCAGGGTACACCCTGGACAGCTCGCCAGTCCATCGCAGGGCCAGTTTTTGTTATATAAGGATTTATTTATTTTTTTTATTAAGAATGCACCTGATATTCCTAATGCAATAGTTTGTAGGTGAGAAATTATGTTTGTAACTTCCAGCAGAGCTTGCTTGTGAAAATGAGCTAATTTTATAGGTAATTTATCAGGATTATAATCACATTCTAACAAGAAATTGAGTCCTCCAACTGAATGAAAAATGAATTTAGGGAAAGCATTCCACATGTTATCTTCCTCTTGAACTAATTTAGTCAGCCATTTAACTTTAAATGTATTATTTAGGGTTTTGAAACTTAAGACCTCCAGACGTGTTACATAATACCTCTTTTTTTAGATAATGATGTTTATTTTTCCAGATGAAGTTGAATAGAATCTTTTCTAGTTTTTTGTATGTAGTAGTCGGCATTCCTAGAGCCAGAGACACATCAGCAGCTCGAGATATTCCTTCAGCCTTGGACAATAAGACTCTCATTAACCACATGTTAAATTTGTTTCTTATTTGTACAACTATTGGGCCATAATTTCAATTGTTGCTGATGTTTTCATTTTATTATAACAATACCTAGATATGTGAAGGTATTCTTAACAGGAATACCATTTATCTCCATCGTGTCACATTCTTTTAGTGGCACCAACACCGATTGGTTTAAGTTCATTTTCAGTCCTGATACTTTGGAAAATATCTCCACACACTGGACCACTCTGGCAACCTCATTTTTATTAGATAAGAATATAGTTGTGTCATCGGCGAGTTGTGATAGTTTAAATTCTTTGTCTGCTGCCATGATGCCATTAAATGAACAAGTTTTTATGTGTACAGCCATAATTCCTGTAACAAAGAGGAATAAAGATGGACTCAGAGGACAACCTTGTCTTATACCTCCATGGATATTAAATGTCGGGGTGGCGCCATGGGCCGGTCCAACAGAACTATTACAATTTCTATAAAGTGCACTGACTGCTCTCAAAAATCTGCCTCCAAAACCAAAACTATTTATTGCTTTAAGCATAAATTTATGACATACTATGTCGAAAACTTTATAAAAATTGACAAAAAGAATAAAACTACCATCTAAATTCTACTTGCTCAACCAGCCATGTCCAAAACCAGACAGATGTTGTTACAAATATTTCTACCAGGCATAAAACCTGTAGGGAAACTACGTTGGCTTTGCAGCAGGAACCGGCAGCGGAGACCCATCCAATATGGCGGCGACGCTGGGTCACTCTCCAGCGTACAATGACGTGTCTATGTGTATCATGTCTATGTTTCCCACACCCTCCATGCTGGGTGCAGCAGCAAACTCCACCGAGTGAAACAATCTGATGCTGCTAAGGTCCCGCTCATTTCACACTTCTTTTAAAATAAAATAAAGTAAAATAAAATAAAAACAGCGAGTCCTTAATCATTTATCATTTTTGTGTAAATAGTGAAATTATTTTTTGCATTTTGTAATGTGCACATGTTCACAGCTGTCTCCAAATGAATAAAATTAATAGTAAAATCAGCAGCAGCAAAACTTTAATTTTTCAATTACTACTTAAGTTTCTTGGAAGATTCCAGAAGTTACTCATTTACCGTATTATGAAATAATGCATTTTCACTACAAAACAAGTCAAGCAATGCTCTTCGACTCCTGGTATTCTTCATGCTTGTTATTATTATTATTATTTATCATTATTATTATTATTATTATTATTGTTGTTGTTGTTATTATTAATAATTATTATTTTTTGATTATTATTATTGTTTATTTATTTATTTATTAGTATTGTTATTATTAGTGAGACTAGGAATAAGAGTAAAACTGGGTTTGTTTAACAGCTCTAATCCTGTTGTATTACAGCAGGGGTCATAGAAACCTAATCTATGGCTCCTCCTGTAGACTCAGCTACATTCTTCAGTGTGATGGATGGTCGGAGAACAACAGAGAAACATTCCTGTGTTGCTGAAACTCTCCCATCCACAGGGAAAGGTACGGCTCCTGCTGTCACATACATCCTCCATCACCCTCTTGGTGTGGATTATTGAGGATTATGATACTGACGTCTGAGCAGAGCAAGCCAAAGAAATGTCTTCATATATTTGGTTATAAGAGGTGGCAGTGATAAGAGCAACCCAAGCCTCTCTCCACTCCCGCTGCATTCTTTTACACTGAGTCTCCCAGAAGGAAATGGATTTCCATCAATAGTCCTGCTGAAAAGGTTGCCAGGTTCACGAAGCGGTTCACCTCCTCCTCAGTTTTCTTCATAATAATCGCTTGAAAACCTTCTAATAATCAAACCAGCGCTGATTAATGGCGTTAAAATCCCTGTTTTTATCTGAAACATGAGAACCTTCCCGGCTTTATCCTCTTCCTCCACATGGTGGCGCTGCAGACTGCTGAAAGCGCCACTCTGTGCTCTGGTTTGCTGAATATCTGCCTCACCACCTTGTGCCAATCCTCCTGCTGCTCCATCTGGGTTTTATGACCTCATGTGATTCATAGTATGTTCACTGAACAAATTAATTCACAGATACCCAATTACAGCCCTCATATTGTCCCCGTCTCCTCACGCTGGGCTCTTTTTAATTCATCCCCTGTTTAAGAGGAGTATACTGAAGAATTCATATGCATCAACGGCCTTATTAAACCACAAGATGAATGATGTAATTGACAGATTCTCTGTCCGTCTTTCGCCGTGCGGCCTGGTAAAGGAAGGCAACATGCAGGAACAGAAATAGTTTTTAGGTCCGAACTGAAGGCTGTATTACTTTACCTTTTATTATTTCACATGGAGATGACAGCACACACAGTCACCAGCAGGAGGACAATTTCTTTAGACGTCAATGTGTTTGTAAGGCTTTTAGCACCACAGGGCCAAGAACAAAACCTTTAAAACCGTGAGGAGGGGGGGGGGGGGGGGGGGGGTGAAAACAAGACAATGAAGGATATATTGTTGAAGGGATAGTTAAATTAATGAATCTGCACA
The DNA here is from genome assembly GCF_933228915.1 of Telmatherina bonti. NCBI lineage: Eukaryota > Metazoa > Chordata > Actinopteri > Atheriniformes > Telmatherinidae > Telmatherina > Telmatherina bonti. Next base: position 35,608,341 of record NC_136613.1, on the reverse strand, counting down.
GAGGGAAGTGGTGTATGAGGCGGCTGTTGGTGCTCCCACGACTCCAACACCCCCCCCCCCCCCCCCCCCCCCCCCTCACAGCCAGCCACCAGATCAAATGCCAGACCAATCAATCAAGCCATGATGGCATTTACCTCCCCAGGGTGCATATCAATAAAATAAAAAAAGATATCATACAAAATTGATTTCCCTCCCCAAACAGCCGGCACACCCACACCATTAAGCCATGTGCCACCATCCTCCGTCCCTGTGCTGCTCATTCGTCCTCTGCCTCTTCCTCTCTCTGTTTTACTTGTTGCTCCGCGTCTGATCCAAACCTTTCATCACGCCTGACTGATGTCCAGCAGATGTGTTTCGCAGGAAAGACGTCCAGCTGCAACGCCGACCAGCCACCCACAAATGCCCACACAAACACATCAATGGTGCGATAATCTCACACACGATTAGCGCCGATCTGGACCTCTGTGACCTTTCAGAATCATTAAACAGTTCATTTGCATGTTAACCAGGACAGCCGCTTCCAGCCCCCCAGCCGGCCTCGTCTACCTCCCACTGCGCCGTGACAGCTCCACAATGGGACGTGTGCGGCAGGAATAACAGAGTCCTCATCGTTTCTTGCTTTTGTTTGTCCGGGTCGGTGAAGTACAGGGGAGTTTATCAAGTCAAGAGGTCAAACCATCAATACCGCTCGAACAAACACGCCTGGCTGTCACGTCCAGTCGGCCGAGGGGCGAGGAGGCCTGGGCTTAGCTCGGGTTTGTTCTGCTGCCCATCTGGTTTAACACCTGTAGCAAACATCCTCCACTTCTCCCAGGATGAGAAGATCTCTGCTGGTGGAAGCAAAAGCTGCATCATTAATCCCTCACAGGGCTTCCCTCCCCCAGCGTTCCCACTCACATAACTCTCTGTCTGAGCTAAGTAAACATGGCTGCCCTCACTCTCCTGAAAGAGGCTAAAACAAGACTTGTTACAAATGAGGTCATTTACCCTGCTCTAACCTCAATCATTATTATTCATACTCCTCAGCAACTCTTCTCAGATGGACACGGAGCTGAGCTCGTAGCGTTTAAGACAAACAGCAGAAAGGCATCAGTCATGTTGTGAGCTGCACCGTGCCCTCCATCAGATCCCTGCAAGCCTCCGGCTGCGGCGCTCCCTGTTCTTATGCCTTCCCTAAGCATCTCCCATGAATACAGCATAAATATTTTGGCAGGTGTTACTGGGAGGATATTAGAGCACAAGCACTGAGTGCTCAGGGATATCGATTTTGCTTTAGCGGCCAAGATCCTTGGCTCTACTGGCATCAATATGTGGAGGAGAGGAGGCTGAATGAGGAGAAATGACCTTGAGGCAGGAAGCAATCTTGATAAATAAAGCCTGAGAAAGGAGAGGCAGGCAGGTGAACACTGAGAATGTCACGGTGGAGAGACTCAGGGGTGACACCAGAAACACAACACACAGCAAGGCTGAAGGAAAATCCTTTTCCATTCCCACTCAACCGCTGACCAGTCGTCTCATGCACATCTTTCATGTGCATGAATTAACATCATACTGGGAAGAAAGAAGTGGAGGATTACCAGCTACTAGCTAACATCACCAGAGGAAGGAACTGTCTGCTTTTCTCCAGATTTTCTGCAGCATTCGGTCAGAAATGTGATTTCCATTCAGGCTGAAGCAGCCGCAGCAGCCTCAGCCTCAGCCTCAACCTCAACCTCAACCTCAGCCTCAGCCTCAGCCTCAGCCTCAGCCTCAACCTCAGCCTCAACCTCAGCCTCAGCCTCAACCTCAACCTCAACCTCAGCCTCAAACTCAACTTCAGCCTCAGACTCAGCCTCAACCTCAGCCTCAACCTCAGCCTCAACCTCAACCTCAGCCTCAACCTCAACTTCAGCCTCAGACTCAGCCTCAACCTCAGCCTCAACCTCAACCTCAGCCTCAACCTAAACTTCAGCCTCAGCCTCAACCTCAGCCTCAACCTCAGCCTCAGCCTCAACCTCAACCTCAGCCTCAACCTAAACTTCAGCCTCAGCCTCAACCTCAACCTCAGCCTCAACCTCAACCTCAACCTCAGCCTCAACCTCAACTTCAGCCTCAGCCTCAACCTCAACTTCAGCCTCAGCCTCAGCCTCAACCTCAACCTCAGCCTCAACCTCAACCTCAGCCTCAACCTCAACCTCAACCTCAGCCTCAACCTCAGCCTCAACCTCAACTTCAGCCTCAGCCTCAGCCTCAGCCTCAATCTCAACCTCAGCCTCAACCTCAACCTCAGCCTTAACCTCAACCTCAGCCTCAACCTCAACCTCAGCCTCAACCTCAACTTCAGCCTCACCCTCAGCCTCACCCTCAACTTCAACTTCAACTTCAGCCTCAGCCTCAACCTCAGCCTCAACCTCAACCTCAACCTCAACCTCAACTTCAGCCTCAGCCTCAACCTCAGCCTCAACCTCAACTTCAGCCTCAGCCTCAACCTCAACCTCAGCCTCAGCCTCAACCTCAACCTCAGCCTCAGCCTCAGCCTCAACCTCAACCTCAGCCTCAACCTCAACTTCAGCCTCAACCTCAACCTCAACCTCAACCTCAGCCTCAACCTCAACCTCAGCCTCAACCTCAACTTCAGCCTCAGCCTCAGCCTCAACCTCAGCCTCAACTTCAACCTCAGCCTCAGCCTCAACCTCAACCTCAACTTCAGCCTCAGACTCAGCCTCAACCTCAACCTCAACCTCAGCCTCAGACCTCAACTTCAGCCTCAACTTCCGCCTCAGCCTCAACCTCAGCCTCAACCTCAACCATAACCTCAACCTCAGCCTCAGCCTCAACCCTAACCTCATTTTCAGCCTCAACCTCCACCTCAACCTCAGCCTCAACCTCAGCCTCAGCCTCAGCCTCAATCTCAACCTCATTTTCAGCCTCAACCTCAACCGTAACCTCAGCCTCTGCCTCAGTCTCAACCTTAACCTCATTTTCAGCCTCAACCTCCACCTCAACCTCAGCCTCAACCTCAGCCTCAGCCTCAACCTCAGCCTCAGCCTCAACCTTAACCTCATTTTCAGCCTCAACCTCAACCGTAACCTCAGCCTCAGCCTCAACCTAAGCCTCAACCTCAACCTTAACCTCAGCCTCAACCTTAACCTTAACCTCATTTTCAGCCTCAACCTCAACCATAACCTCAGCCTCAGCCTCAACCTCAGCCTCAACCTCAACCTCAACCTTAACCTCAGCCTCAACCTTAACCTTAACCTCATTTTCAGCCTCAACCTTAGCCTCAGCCTCAACCTTAACCTCATTTTCAGCCTCAACCTCAACCGTAACCTCAGCCTCAACCTCAACCTCAACATTAACCTCAGCCTCAACCCCAACCTTAACCTCATTTTCAGCCTCAACCTCAACCTTAGCCTCAACCATAGCCCTAGCATCAACCTCAGCCTCCTCCTCAACCTCATCCTCAGCCTCAGCCTCAGCCTTAAACTTAACCTCCTTTTCAGCCTCAACCTCAGTCTCAGCCTCAACCTTAACCTCATTTTCAGCCTCAACCTCAACCGTAACCTCAACCTTAACCTCAACCTTAGCCTCAACCTCAGCCTCAACCTCAACCTCAGCCTCAGCCTCAACCTCAGCCTCAGCCTCAACCTCAACCTCAACCTTAACCTCATTTTCAGCCTCAACCTCCACCTCAACCTAAACCTCAACCTCAGCCTCAGCCTTAACCTCATTTTCAGCCTCAACCTCCACCTCAACCTAAACCTCAACCTCAGCCTCAGCCTCAACCTCAGCCTCAACCTCAACCTAGGCCTCAACCTCAACCTCAGCCTCTGCCTAAGCCTCAACCTTAACCTCATTTTCAGCCTCAACCTCAACCGTAACCTCAACCTCAGCCTCAGCCTCAACCTCAGCCTCAACCTCAGCCTCTGCCTAAGCCTCAACCTTAACCTCATTTTCAGCCTCAACCTCACCCTCAACCTCAGCCTCAGCCTCAGCCTCAACCTCAGCCTCAACCTTAACCTCAACCTCAACCTCAACCTCAGCCTCAGCCTCAACCTCAGCCTCAGCCTCAACCTCAGCCTCAGCCTCAACCTCAGCCTCTGCCTAAGCCTCAACCTTAACCTCATTTTCAGCCTCAACCTCAGCTTCAACCTCAACCTTAACCTCAATCTCAACCTCAGCCTCAGCCGCAGCAGGAAGAAGTGCTCGTGTTGCAACAGTCCTTAACGTCTACCTGCATGCAGGCGGCGAGCACAAACAAGCAGGTCCTTCTTTAATCGCTGTGGGTTGCTTCAGTTTTTCTCTCTCTTGGGAGATCGGAGGAGGAAAAAACTATTTTCTTAAAAACTGTGATAAAATATTAAAGATGAAATTTTGTTTTACACTGTTTTCTTTAATGTTCTGATTAACTTCAGTCCAAATGAAAACGACCAATTATGGTTGGTTACAGAACCAATCATGTAAACCAGTAAACATGTAAACATTGTATTCGTCCTTTTAGGAAAATAATGATTTAGTATAAAATAAATATGCAGAAGTTCCCTTTAACCGCATCACATGGAAGATAACGCACATTTTGTGTTTCTTGGCTGAAAATGATTTTTATCTTATTAATGCTGCCTCCGACATGACCTCATGTTCGCTAACTGACCACGTTTAGCTAATCTTCTTATTTCAGGGGGTTTTTCCTGACACATCTCAGACTGGTGGGGACTGGAGTCTAACTGGTCTCTACACGATCCAACAACAAAACAGTGCCTGAAGAAACCTCTACATGAGCCCCGTTTCCCTGTTTGCTCCAGCTCTGGGTGGGAAAGTTTAGCGTTTCCACAGCGATCGCACCCAGTAGGCGGAGTATCGGCCACTTCAGGAAAAGCATTTGTCAGAAGTTGCTGGAAAAGAGAAAACTGAGGAATTTGACCTGATGGGCCTGAATCCATGAAATGTCTAACTTCTTTATTTCCCCAACATACGTGCTTCCAGTTTTTTTCTCATGAAATGAGTGGAAATGAAAAGTGAAAGCAGCGCGGTCAGCCATGCCAGCCCTCAGCTGGTCGACGGTACGGCGCTGTGCAGCTGTGTGAGGTAAACTCAAGATTTATTAGGTCATGTTTCGGGATTTAAAACCTCCACCGCTGCCAGTGCCTCCTATTCTCTACTGCTTCTTCTCTCTGTGCTGTTCAGCTGTTTCACACACACACACACACACACACTGAAACACACTGAAACACAAACTCACAATCCTCTTTGTGCCTCTGTCTTTCTCTCTTTCATTCCACAGAGATGATTTATTTTGTTTCTCCTCTCTCCTCCTACAGTCCTCATCCGCCCTCGGGGTCAGCTCCATCACTCTGTCTGGGTTCTTAATCCCCACGCTGGAGACGCCCGTGCCAATACAGAAGAATAACAGATTAAAAAACACATCCCAAGTCCGGAGTATCTCCCGTTTCTCTCGCTCCGTCTCTGTCTCTCCTAGTCCTCACAATAGATAAGTGGAAAAATAAACTTGGGGAGGCTAAGCCGGAGTTGAGAAGCGAGCCATCGACCGGGGGATGACAGAGAAGTTGCCAGCAGTGGTTAATGAAGGTGATGCAGCAAAGCAAGGCCCTGCAGAACCTCCTCTGAGTTATAACACTAAAGCCTTGGGAGGCGACCTGACTGCAAGCAGGATGGTTTCTGCTTGACTGCAATAGTCTAAGGAAGATTTACGACTGACCCGCAGGCGAAATATAAGTAGCAACACATAAAGGAAATGAAAGAAAATGGGGCTCCATCTTCACATAACCAAACTGCAGAGTGCTTTCTCCTGCAGGAGGTCGCTGATAAGTTTGACTCTGAGATGAAAGCAGGCTGGGTGGGATATCACCGACCACAAAGAATGCATGAGAAATTACAAAAAAAAAAGGGAAAAACTGTGAAATGTTAATCTGACGGGGTCACTGTCTTACAGAATCCCCAACCACTGGTCCCAGACCAGTTTTCCAGTAACTTATACTGGTAGTTGTGTAGTTTCCCAGCTCAACCAGTGACCTTAAACCACAGTCTTTTGACAAAGTGGCTGGATTCACGTAGGATGTTCCTGTCCCTGCTGCGTGGGGAGGGCCAAGGGGGGGTGGGGGTGGGGATAATGGCTGTGTCAGTTTCACACTGCTGTCCTCATAAAAGCTGAGCTGAGACGAGGCTGAGAGGGAAGGGCATTGCAAGAACACGTGTGTGCAGAGCTTTGCTCGTCCTTGACTCTCCAACCTGAATCCTTTCCTTCGCTGCCCCAAAAATCAGTCGTTTCACCTTGTTACTGATGAGAACCATCCGCTGACCCCCCTCCACAAGGACAACAATCCAACCTTCACTGTAAAACAGAATGAAGCCAAAATATTCTCTGTAGGTGAAGGTGAAAAATAAGCTAAATGGCACTTTTCCGATATCAGCCAGACGAGTTTCTACATAGGTCCTGTGGATGAGACATATGTCCGTCCAGGCAAACAGCATTTCCAGAAGTATGAGACGTAAACGGAGGTAAGGCGGGGAGACGTAGGGGGTTACAGCGTTGTGTGTGAGCTGTATCCGTTGCAAGGTTGGCCATATGAGCAGTTGTTTACTGTGCTGCTGCTTTGCTGCACACAAAACTGCCCCCAGACCACGGGGAAGGAGCAGGTCCACCATCCACGTAGTGTTAATCAATACATCTGGGAATTACTCGCTAAAGCAAAGACAACAGAGACAGGATGTCTTCAGGTGGGACAAGATGGACAACAGGTGGGACGTTACACTAGCCTGGTTAAGTATTTAATGAGGCTGAGATACATTTATCTTACAATGATCATATTAATGAATGACGTTCAGGTGGTTGTCATGACAACGTGTCAAAACGACTCAGAGCAAACATTAATCACCTCCTAGTTTAGACTTAGAGGGTTAAACGGCTATAAGTCGTTAACCCTCTAAGGGGTGGACAGGTATCTTTCATAGAATCTTTCCATTCTAGATTGCGCCGTCTGTTGGCAGCAAACTGTAGTAGCTTTGACTTGCTATCTTGATTTTTTTAGAAGTACAAAGTCTTCTCACATAGATATTACCTCAAATTAGGTCTTTTTTTTCGGAGGATTTTATGCCTGTTCGGAGGGTGTGCTGCAAGGAAGATTTCTCTGCATTTTGTGGCTCTTTCAAAACTTGTTATGATGAGTCTCCATGGCAACGAAAGACTTGTTTTCAATCGGGATCAGCTGATTAAACTCTCCCAAATCAAGATTATCAGCAAAATAACACATCAAATCCCGATGGAGTTGAAAAGAAAGAGAAGAGGATGCAGAGCGGGAGTGAGACAGAGGAGAAAGAGATGGAGATTTAAAACATTACCAACCTACCAACCTTCTTAATGCGTAATGTGAGATTGCTAGCTAATGAAACAGACGAGCTCGAGATGCTAACAAGGTCTCAGAAAGAATACAGAGAGTACAGTATGATGTGATTCACCGAGACATGGCTGCATGAACACATCCCTGACTGTAATGTGTCTGTAACGGGCTTTAAAACGGTCCGTGCAGACCGCAGTAGACAACACAGCGGAAAGCTAAAGGGTGGTGGAATTGCAGTGCTGGTTAACCAGCGTTGGTGTCATCCTGGACATGTTACTGTCAAGGAGAAGATATGCACAAGGGACATGGAACTGTTAGCTGTGAGCTTCCGTCCATATTATTTACCCAGAGAGTTTACCTGTGTTATTCTGGTAGCGGTTTATATAATACCTGATACCGCACCAGACACAGCCTGTGACGTCATCAGCTCCGTCGTTGCTCGGCTACAAACACAGCATCCAAACTCATTCATGGCGATCTCCGGAGACTTCAACAACGTCTCCCTCTCTGCAACTCTACCAACATTCCAGCAGTTTGTCAGCTGCTCCACCAGAGAAAATAAGATGTTGGACTTATTTTATGCAAATATGAATAATGGATCCAGTTGTTCTGCCCTGCCTCCTTTAGGAAGATCTGACCATAATCTGGTTCTTCTCACCTCCACCTACAAGCCCATCGTTCAGCAGCAACCAGTCATCACAAAGACTATCAAAATCTGGTCTGCTGAGGCTGAAGATGCTCTTAGAGGAGGCTTTGAGGCTACAGACTGGAACGTCCTCTGTGAACCTCATGGAGACGACATCAACGCCATGACTGAGTGTGTGACAGATTACATAAACTTCTGTGTGGACAGCATCGTCCCAACAAGAACAGTGAGGTGCTTCCCCAATAAACAAACTTTAACAAACTGATCCAGAAAGCTGCTTCTGTGCTTGGAGTAACTCTGGAGCCGCTGGAGCTGATTGTCCAAAGAAGAATGCTGCACAAGCTGATGAAGATGATGGAGGATTCTTCACACCCTCTCCACAACACAGTGATGAAACAACAAAGTGTGTTCAGTGAGAGGCTTCTTCAGGTCCGATGTAAGACTGAAAGATACAGAAGATCATTCCTGCCAGCAGCCATCAGCCTCCGGAACAAGACCTCCTCAAATTAATTATACACTACAGTATTGAATTTTCCTTTGGAATTAATAATGTATTTTTCATTTCATTCATTTCATGAGGAGACGCTGCAGATCTTCTGGCATGTCTGGAGAAGAACAGGAAGGCATTCGTCGATGCTGACACCATGAGCCTCACAAACAACAAACATGCTCTTCCTGATCACAAAGCAGAAACACATGCGCTTATCTAGCATTTTTATCTTTAAAACTTTGCTTCTGTTCAGAAAAATCTATCATGCGGTGCGACTGGGAACGTCGGATGTCCTGCAGGGATGAAACCAGAGCAGACCTGATGAAACGTCACCACGGTGAGTGTCTGCTTCGAGCGTTTTCCCTCCTTCACACTTCATGGACTCTTATGAGAAGGTAACAAAGTAAACGGTGTTGTAGGGGGACTCCTCCTCCTCCTCCAGCTCTCTCTCATCCCATCATTTCCCTCGGGCCCTAAAGAAAGTCTTAAGACCCTGACGGCGGGACCTCCCCCCCCCGTGGCTTCTCCACTGCTGCTGCTTCATTGTGAGTCGCTGGACTCTGACAGCACAGCCTGAACACAATGTGTTTATTGAACACGGCTGCATGTGGCACTTCACCCCCCCACGCTCCACATCCACGTCCACATGGGACCCCCGAGCCCCGTCTGTGTGGTGCCATTGGCGGGTGGGGGTCCTGGCTGGACGGTGAGGTCATCAGTGTGGGGACAATGGGTAGGGGGGCAGAGCGAGCGGCTAGGAGATGAGTGGGAGAGTTATCTGCAGCAGCAGAGCGGATTAGAGCTGGAGGTGTGTTAACAGAGGGAGAGGTGGGAGAAGGTAAACACTGAACAAGAGGAAAGCCTTGTTCAGGTTCCAGGGGGAGGTGAGCTGAAATTACTTACACTTCACTTCCTTAACTACTTTCATCAAGGGCCGCTTGATCCACAGCAGCAGGTGGTTCTGCTGCAGACATCTTTTATCCAGCAGAAGAAGAAAATACCTGGAAATCCCACCTGGTGTCAGATCCTGCTCTAACAGCGGAGGAGTAACGGAAGTTATACATCTATCTATCTATCTATCTATCTATCTATCTATCTATCTATCTATCTATCTATCTATCTATCTATCTATCTATCTATCTATCTGTCTGTCTGTCTGTCTGTCTGTCTGTCTGTCTGTCTGTCTGTCTGTCTATCTATCTATCTATCTATCTATCTATCTGTCTGTCTGTCTGTCTGTCTGTCTGTCTGTCTGTCTGTCTGTCTGTCTATCTATCTATCTATCTATCTATCTATCTATCTATCTATCTGTCTGTCTGTCTGTCTGTCTGTCTGTCTGTCTGTCTGTCTATCTATCTATCTATCTATCTATCTATCTATCTATCTATCTATCTGTCTGTCTATCTATCATAATAGAGTATAATATAGAATAGTAATTTAATAGTAATTGATAAATATTATAAACATATGCTGAAGAACCTCAATTGAATATGTAAAATAAAAACTCCACATCATCATCATCACCAACACCAGCAGCATCATCGTCACAACCTCTGATAGGCTACAGTGTCTCTGAGTATTGATACGCCCGTCCTGGTTATCAGACCAATCAGAACAAGAGAATGACTCGGTGAATAATGGCTGCAAGTCATCACACTCACAATCACCTGCTCACATCCCCCCAAAGTCACATTCAGAATCTGATCCAGAATCAGATCTGATTCTGATCCAGAATCTGATCTGAATCAGATCCAGAATGTGATCTGAATCTGATCTGAATCAGATCCAGAATGTGATCTGAATCTGATCTGAATCAGATCCAGAATGGGAAGGTGGACTTCATGATGAACCACCAGACCAACGGCGTCTGCCTGGTCAATAAGTTTATCCAGCAGCTGGAACAGATGTATTCTGGGTAAATTCTCCTGTAATCCACGCGTCAACATGCAGATGTAGGAGTTGCTATAAACTCCCAGCTGAGGCAGAAAGATGACGCTCACACACTCTCCTGTTGCTTTGTGAGGATTAGACGCTGATGATTTTGCTTTGTACATGATGCATGGAGTGTACTGGGAGTTTGTACTGGAACCAAGTCACTTACTGGAATAATAAACATCTGACCCAGTTCCAGCTCGATGTTCAGACTGGTATCCGACTGCTGCTGTAGCAGCGCTGACCGCTAGCTTCAGTCTCCTCAGGAGGTTAGCGTCCCGCTGGGCTTTGTTCATTAGAAAGCACCCACTGCCAATCCAAACACTTTCATGACTGTTTCACTAAAGACAGACTGTTCCAGGATCTCTGGGTCTTTACGGAAGCTGAAAAGGGTCAAACCAAGCAAATAACATATTTTCCAGGATTCATCTTGCTGACATGTCTGCAGCTCAGGGTGAAGGACTCAGTCCAACACGAGTTCCCATCCTTCCAGATCATCAGGTCTGGACTGCTGCACCTCCTTCAGAATCTCACCATGTGAGTAAAGTCAACTAAGTCATGCCAAACAGAGCTCAGGATTACTGGATGTTCCAAGTTCTGCATGAAAACACTGCAGTTCCTGCCTCTGCTGTGAAAACACGGTCTGAAAGCTGCAGATCCGCCAGAAAGAACATGACTTCCCCTCTTCTGCCTGTTTGGTCCAAGCACAGATCCCAGTTTGCATCTATCAGACATTATCAAAGAAAACAATAAAACATATCAGAAGAGCAAAGATCATGTGTTGATATCAGGCTGGCATCTGCTCAGAGGAAGCTAACGTATCGCAGCTAGCGCTGTGCCGTCGTACAGAAGCTTTAGCTGGCCACGGTTCTGGGGATGTGTTCAGACTGCAGCATGACGTTTGAAATAATGGCTGCAGCGTGAGAGATTATCTCTGTAAATAGATACAAAGCTGCTGCAGGACCTTTTCCTCTGAGTGGAGTAACTTTTCCTGACTCAGTGTTCGGTCACACAGCCCCACAGAAACTGACTGACGGGTTGAAAACGCTGCAAACATGTGAATCACCATGATGTGATGCTGGAACCATTAACCCTTAAAACTCCAAGTCCCTTCCTGGTATCGTTTAAATCCCAGTAGAAGCTGAAGCTTTTACTCCCAGTCGGCCTGCAGACATGATGTTTTCAGGTTCAAACACACATCACACACCGTTTCCTCCATCACACACCTCACCTCCATCACACACCGTTTCCTCCATCACACACCGTTTCCTCCATCACACACCGTTTCCTCCATCACACACACAGTTTCCATGTTTCCACATGTCTTCCTGCTACTATCTACCTGCTGTCCTCACTGCAGCACCTCCACCTCAGCTGCATCCCAAACGTCTTCTTGGCTTTATTCCAGCCATAGAGGATCATTATTTTCCTGCTTTTCTCATCACTTGTTGATCTTTGGCTGCTCCTGATTGGACGTTACCGTCAGTTTAAGCTCTCTGATTGGTGGAAAGTCTGACAGGAAGTGTCTTCATCATCATGTCCAGGTGAAAATAGAGGTCTCTTAGCAACATGGTAGTGATGGTGATGAAGATGTGATAAATAATGGTGGATTTACCATCTAGCGTCTCTGAATAAACACTACATGTTGTGTCTGGATTGTAAACCTCCTGGACGGATAGAAAACCTCCGTAGACCAGCTGGAGGGTCACATGACCGTCCCAGAGTTACACCCTGCTGGTCCTGAGATGCTGGTGATGATGGAAGTGATGGTTCATGAGGATACTGGAGATCTAGAGGGTTAATCTCTATTAAATTCATTTGAATCGGAGCCACTGAAACTACGGCAGCTCAGCGAGGCCAAAAGAGAGAAAAGAGTTTTTTCCAACATGGTGACACAACGTTTACAGTGTGGAGCTAAAACAAAGCACAGCTGCAGGGAAATCATTCCTGTTGGGTTAGATGAGACGTTTCAGACTTGCAGAGAGGTGGCGAAGCATCTGCAGGACCATCACATGCATGTGCAGGACAATGGAGCCAGAGAGGAGACACATGAAGCTGAATGAAACTCTTTCAGGAGATCTTAACTTCCTGAGGCCATAAAAACAAACAGCCCACAGAGAGACCGTCTTTGTGGTCGTTCTTTTTGTCCACTGCAGGCGTGGAATCTCATTCTCTCAGGCACAACGACACACCGCCTTGTTAGAGAGGTGATTGATTGAGCCGGTCTGGCGTCCTGAGCCCCCTGCTCGCTTCATTTGTTCCACATTTATAGTTCATAATCCATCTGTTCTCACCTCCTCACATTCCACACCATTTTTCATGCCCTTGTTTTATCAGAGGGTGTCATTTTTCTATACATCTGTGATAGATTGTTTGGTGTGTGCAGCCTTTAATTGGCTCAGACACTGGGAAGATTCCCATGTGTTTATCATTACAGCCTGAGGAAAGATATCTTCATCATCATTCACCGTGGACGTCTTCGCTTCCTGTACTGGACCGGATCGATGCAGGACACAACCCAGACATGTTTGAGGCTGCGCTGCTACTCTGGGATGGTAGTCCTGGATCAGCATTTAGTGTTGCAGCACTGTTGGGACTATTTTTATGCAATCTTAGCAGTTCTGTGTATCTGAGAGTGTTCTACCGGAGGCGCTGTGCAGCAGGTGGCAGTAGAGGACCGTGCACGGACGAGCTGCAGCTGAGTCACTCAGAGTTTACCATCTGTTGCTCTGCAAGCGTTCCCAGGAGACGCCAGACATGGGAGGTAGACCTAATGCTCTTTACTTAGACTCATCCCAGTTTTTATTAATTTTATTTTATTTTTCTCCACAGAGTCTTTTTTCTCCTGGTCATATATAAAGTTTTTATCTCCTGACCAAGCCTGAGGCTAGCTGAGGCTATGCAGCCTCGGACAAAAGCAGCATGAAATGAAGTTTAAAAAAAGAAAGAAAGATGGTTTTGCAGTGTTAACTTTGAATAAATCAAATATATAATGAGTTCAACACAAAAACCACTGGGATGCTGAAATACTGCAGCGTGTTTTCTCACCTGGCACATGGAGTATTTACAGGTTGTTTTACAGTAGCAGAAGAAACTAGAGGCTGAGAAGCATTCAGCTGCAGAAGCCAGAGAAACTTCTTGACCCCAATACGTGGTGGACTGATGAACACGGTTGTAGCGATCTGGGATTAATGTTGACCCATTTCCTAACAGGGGATTTTTCAGATTCATCCGCACGGCTACATCATGCATTTCAGACCAATGAATCAGAAACAAAATCCAACTCACAGTTCAGATAAATAAATAAATAGATAAATACAGAGGGAAAAAAGAGCAGGAGGAATGTTGCATTAATGTTACATTAGAGAGATTATTTGTCGATCCGGTTTGCAGCGGCTCCAGGCAACAGTCAGCATCGCTCAGTTTCTTACTGTGATAAAGAATTTTGTTTTCACTTATTAAAATGAAAGCAAAAGTTCCATGAAGGGAAAATAAATGGAAAAACATGAAGAAACTATTGATGACCGGTGTTTTTAATGAGGACATTGATATATTTCTGCCAGCTTGCATGACAAAGCTCACAGTTTCAGACATGATCGGGTGCATTTGACTCAGCTCCTCCTGGGTCCTGCGTTTGTCTCACCACGACTCAGCCGGAGTGTTGACCCGATCGGACCGAGATGATCTTCAGATGAGGGCGAAATGATGAGAGCAGGAACCCATCTGCAGCCCCTCAGTGGGTGCTGTAATCTGTATGGATGAATGATCTCTAGATGTGTATGAGAAAGCGTCGCAGGGAGAGAATCCTCGAAGCAGAGGGAGGGAGGTGTATAATGAGAAAGAAAGAGCAGGTGGAGAAGCTCCAATCTTCCTCGCTGTGTGACTGAATGCACACTTTGGTGCCACTGAGGCCCCACTGGCTCATTCCCCTTCTTTGTCCTCATCGCTTCAGAGGTCAGCGGTGCTCCAGGAGGTGATGAGGATCCTCTTTGGCCCTCTACACTGCCAGCCGTGTTGGAATAAATCTGTCCTGGAGCTGTAAACATGATCTCCTGAGAGCTGTGCTGGCTTACCGAGCCGCCGCTCAGATGGGGACAACACAAGGTGAAGAAAGGAGGGACAGGCTGAGAAACTGATCCAGGATGGATTATGGAATTATTTAACTGCTTGGGGAGATCCTGACAGTACATAAGAAGAGTGGTGGAGCTAGGATTTTAAACATGGGTGTCCAGATTTTATCGGGGGGGGGGTCACAGAGGAAATCATCTCGTTTTAACTGAGATCAACAACTGTGGTCACAGTAGAGAAACATGAGACATAAAACATTTACAGCAATATTTTGGATAGAAAACAAGTTAAAAACATTCATAGAAAGACAAGTTGTAGGAGATCAGTTCTGGTTTACTCTCTGGTGATGCTAGCAGACTGGGTTCTTGTGTTGGGAACGGTGGAGCTGCTAACAGCTACATGCTACATGGTCGGGGGTCTGTCTCCACCTGATCTGTCTTCCTTTTACTAGAAATCCAGAAATAGTTTCCCTTCTCTTGATTAGTATATCTTCCTCCACAAAGTCAGGTGGTTGCAGGATACATTTCCCCACATTTACATGCTGTAGCTACTTTAAAACCAACTAGCATCCTCGCTAGCTTGTTTAAATGAAACTGGGTCTCTGTAGGCGCTAAGCTAATTTTTTATTGTTAATTTTCAGCTTCAGTGTGAAAATCTTGAGGAACTGAGTGAATTTGTTGTTCCTAAACACTCCTACTAAAAAATATATGACATTAGCTTAAAACTAATCTAGTCTTAGTATATAACTTGATCAGTGCTGATATGTAGCATCATGCTAACATCAAGTTATTAGTCTTAAATGTCAATTCATTTTTAAAAAAATTTTTTTATGGACTGGTGTAGTGATACTGGTGATCCATTCAGGACTGGAAATTTGTTTCTGTCCTGCTTAGTCACCTGAGGTAGTACCTGCCACCCCGGTATTGTGTCTAGAGCCACCCGTGTATGATAAGATGCATGATGGTGGACAGAACTGAGATCAGGATGTGTTTAGCATAAAAGCAAGCAGTCAGTAGAAGCTAACCTACTTTCAGATCATAAAACATGAGCTGCAGCCTGCTGTGTCTGACATGTCTGACATGTTCTGCCAGTTATCTGACATGGAAGCAGTGCAACCATCCATGTTTTAAAAACCCACTTTAGACCTGCGAGAGAGTTAATCGGAAGCTCTTCAGGTTTACAGAAGCTGAAGGGAGAAAAATCAATCATAACCCTCCATCATGCATTTCCTTAAAGCTACTTCCTACAACTTACTGAATAAATGTTTGTCTGCGATGCTTGATGCGAAGCTCCAAACGTCCCTGCAGGTCTGAACAGGAGGACAGTTTTAATGATTGCAAAGCAAAGCGTTTACTTAGTTAAACCCTTAAACTTTGATTATTTTGCATCTGTAATCCCTCTTAATCAGGCCTTAGAAAGCACTTGAGGTGTGCTGTGGATTTACCCGAAGAGACTCTTCCTTTGTCTCCGTCCTTTCGGGACAGTTCTGGGCTGCGACCTCTGGCTGTTTTAGGAGCGTATAAAAGGAGCAGTTGGTTCACATGGCTGTCTCCTCCCTCCGTTCTGCTCCGTCTGCCTAAATCTGGGCCACTAACACACACATATACCAGCTTGTTCAGCAGAACTGGGACCATCAGCCTCTTCCCATTTAGACGCTGGTGTTTGTGGGGTTGTGCGAGTGTATAGACGTGTTTATATGTGTTGTATTACCAAACTGCTGAGTCGGTTTGATTTCTTTGATTTATTGCTTTGTTCTAAAAGGGCTGCAGCTTTTCTTTCACATCCTACCTGAACACTGCTGCAGAGGGGAGGGGAAATGGAAGCTGGATGTGTTTATAGCAACCGATTAATGTGCTTAATGCTCTAACTGGCCCCTACCGGGATTGAACTGCTGATGACACTCACAGCTTTTGACATTTCTGCATTATAATAACACACATGCTGTTTTGGGACTTTGCGGTGGCGCAGCAGAAGGCATTCATCTGCAGGCCTTTTGGTTTCCCTCTCAGTCCTTTCAGACCAAACTCCAGACATTCCCTCCTGTTTTTATTTCTTACCCGTTAATGGTTTGGGGTTTGGAGTTAAGATGGGTTAGACGTTAACAACATGTGGTGACGATTAGAAATGACACATTTTTATAAATATTTTAATAATTTGGTCTGTGGTTCCTGTCATGAGACTGTTCTGTTAAAACCAACCAGCAGGTGGTTTTTGATTATGAGACGAATAATGTTTTAATGTTTTGGTGTTAGTTGCACATCTGTTTAATGAACTTGGGCTGATGCGGTTTTGACATTTATTTGTGGAATCTGTGAAGCTGAGAGAAACTATGGCTGCAGGTATCATTTTAATGTTATCTCAAAGTTAGAATGAACTTTTCCGTTATTTCGCAGAGCAGTTTTTTACACAATGAGTTCATTTATGACGTTATCTAATGTTTCAGTCCTTCGTTTTCTCAGGATCATCACTGGATCGAGCTGAGCTAAAAAACAACAAGTGTTTGGCGTGTTAGTGTGGAATTTCACATCCATTGTCTGGACTGTGGTGAATCTTTAGCAGAAAATAAAGACAAAAACTTGTGTATTATCTTAATATTTAAAACGTCGTCTTGCTAAAACCAAGTTGTCTCAGGTTTCCAGTGTCATCTTTAGAAAATGGAGGAGAAATCAAACACATTAACTCAAGATGTCACCGTTAGAAACACGTTTTCAGGCGTGGCCATGTCTCCGATGGAGCACAGGGAAGCAGCAGAGCACCTAAAGATGTGTTAGCTGAGGAAATTTTCTTTTCTTTTTCACACTGCTGTTGCAGGCAGGTAAATATTTGGATCTGTTTCATCATCTGACTGGAGCTCAAACTGAGTATGTACCATGTTGAAGTCCAAGAGCCGGAAATGAAAAAGATTTGTTCTCTGGCTGTGCTGGCCAGGAAAGTGCTGCTTGTTGTGTTGCTGCTCTGCAGCAGATTCTCCACATGCAGCCTGAAGGTGAGTTTATGTGTTTTCTGCTCAGAGAGAGACCAGCTTCACCCTCAGCCATGGCTGAACTGTATTCCCTTCATGACTTCTTGATGGTACATTTTTGTCCTGCGAGTAATGTTTTAGTAGTAGTAATGTTTTAACGGGTTAGCTGACTGACAGGTGGAGCCACAAGAAGCCAGAAGGAGAAAGGTTGTTGGAGAAGCTGGGAGTTGAATCTGACAGAGACAGATGTTTAGAGCGCTGGAGAAATGAAAGAGTAATGGGTTAAATGAGAGGGACTGAGCAGGAGCTTTGCTCCCAGCTCTGCGGTTGCGGGTGTCTGTCCAGGCTTAGCAGCCTACAGATGAGAATAGACCACAGCCGCTGAGATGTGCTGCTGGCTCTGGCTGCGTCTGTGGGCCTGCCACCACCCTCCGCTATAAAAGGAGCCCAGTGGCTCACGTCAATGTGGCTGTGCTTCTTATAGCCCAGAACAACCTCAGCCGCTCAGGAATCCTCATTCATCCTGGCTTGACGCTTAAAAAACATGACTTTCTCATGATTTCATTTCTCCTCTCAGAGACACTTCGGTTCCACGTCTTCCGTTTCATTCTGCGCGTCAGGATCAACCGCAGCTCAAGAGGAAGATGGATTATGTTGATGTGTTTTGATCTTGGAATGAGGGTGATATTTAAGCCATCTTGAGTTTCCTTCAGTCAGAAGAACGACGAGCCAGTTTCCCTCATATGGACCTAACTGTTGGACATCCCGCTCTGCCTCCGGCCTCACTGCATCGTCTCTACTCCCTAACAAAGATCCAGTCATGCTAAGATGAACCTGGTTCCTAAAACTAACCGCGTACGGCTAAAAGGTCAAACTGTCAGTTAACAAAACTCCAACTCGGCTCTTTTTCTTTGTCAATCATAAACCTCACTTGCAGATTACAGAACACGTCCACATCAGGCTTTTTGATCTGAATTTGAATCTGTTTGCTGGGAAAGTCGCTTCGTTTGGGGAAATGGGAACGCACCAAACTAACTCTGATTCGGACCAAACAACCGGACTGGGTCCGCCTACAAACGCAGGTCTTGGCCCGTTCCAAGCGGACCAAATACAGGAAGCGGACTACAAACCAAGTCCCTTCCTGCATGTGGCGTGGCATTGCATTGTGGGTAAATCCATAGCGATGGCGTTAAGGGTCCTCTGCCTCGTCTGGTGTTCATACTGCGTCCATTGTTGCAGTGGATTTCTGCAGGATACTTGCATAAGACACAATAAAAACCCAAAACAGCCATAGTTTGGTCTCCATGTTTAACTGGCAGGTGGAGGAAACAGAGTTTTCTTCTTCACGCCGGTCTTGTCCTCTCTTCTGCTAAATACTAGTGCAGCGCCACCTCTGGTGGGAATGGGGAGATATTATTCTACTGGTTTGACTGGTTTCACCAAAGTGCAGCGTGAACACGGTCTCAGTCCGCCTGGATACACCCCCCTACAGCTGGACCCAGTCTCAAATCGGACTGAGTCTCCAACCAGACCGTGTCTAGTGGACTATCCTGATGTGAATGCACCCTACATGTTTGGGTCCAGTAGCCCAGAACCAGAGCCAGTAGTGCATTTACACTGATGCTGTTTGGTCCAGTGTAAACCCACTGTGGTCCACTTCCACAGACAGTCTGTTTATTTGGAGAAATGTGAACTTTCATTCTTACCTTGATTTGGACCAAACAAGAGAATTCTGGTCTGACTGAAAACAGGGGCTCCCTGGTCCAGTTCTCTTCCAGTGTGAAAGCAAATGGAGCATCCAGGATGGAGAGTAGGTGACATAAATCAGCATGGTGGATATCTGGCTTCAGCTGCTGTTGGTTGTACTGGTTAAAACCAGATTGGGTCCCAATACCAAAGTAAAAACTAGAAGCCAGACTGTAGAAATGACACGGTTTCGGTCCCGGCCAATCAGTGAGCTGGAGTTTCCTCTACTTCTGACTTTTTCCGCCTGGTGAGCGGTGATTTTGGGAAATATCTCCCTCTAGTGAGCAGCTGCTGTAACTGTGACATTGTCCAGGTGTTTTGGTCTGTTTAGACAACACTGAGACGGTAAAATGGAAAAATTCTGCAGTATTCTGGCCTCTCGTTTCTCTCTATGGATAAAACTGCATTGCAAGGCGAGTCCTGTCCACGTAAGCTGGAGCAGGAATCCGTGGGCAACGATGACGTCTTTCACGCCATCTTGCATCAGAGCCTGTTTGACCGGCGAGGGGCCACACCAACGGCAGACCTCCATCTCAGCTTGTTCTGCTGAATCTGTTTCATTTATTTGGTCCGTTCAAGCAGAACATTCATGCCATCAGCAAAAACAGTTACGTGTAACAGAATACTAGTGGCTGCCACCGAGACGTGCACCTGGGTGTGTCGTCACAAAGTTTCACTGGAGTTCTGGTTCCACCTGGCGTGCTCTCTGGATCATTTACCATGAAGCCTAAAGCATGAAAGCAAAGCCAACCACAGGAAGGTGGGAACGGAGACCCGCTGAATATCCTGACCTGATCTGGACATCCCTCCATCCTGCCTGAGTCTGTGGTCGCTGGTCGGTTTCTCTGCATGTCTGTTGTCGTCTTTCGCCTTTTTTCATCGCTTTCTTTAAACGTTAGCATTCAGTCAGAAAATACGAAGCATTCATCAAGCGTTGCAGAAAAAATATTTTTCACTGCAAAGAGATTCCTCAGGAAGCAAAGCGAGGACATCGTTATAATAGACATGTTTGGTTTGTTGACACCCGCCTCCCGCCATCCTGGCTGCTTTCTGAACTGCGCCTGACATTTCATTTGGACTATTTGGGATTAGCTCTTCTCTCCTGAGTGACTGTATTGTCTTGATGTTTAGAAAAGCACCACAGAAGCAAATTTATGCCTGTATGAAGCAGGATCCCCCGCTGTCTGACACTCATTATCTCTGGATCGGGTTTTGTGTCGGAGCTTGGATGAGGGGAGGGACCTTACTGCCTGGAAAACCGTGGACATTGGCAGGCGATAAAGAAGAGGGTGTGGATTCACAGGCCTCCACACAAACCATGTGAAGAGGAAGAATTAGGATCCCTTCTGTTATTCAGCAGCCTCCCAGCGGTCTGCCGTTGCCATGACTCCTCCATCACCAGCAGTCGGACTTTCTCCTTTGTTCTCACCCACCGTCTCAGCCTGGTCCAAGACTTTCTGTGGCATGCTGGGATTTGTCATGATTCATTCTGTTAATATGGTTTCATTCACAGATGTAAATGTTAAGTCTTTGTTCTGCAATCCAGAAGGATCTCAGGTAAAAAGAGGCTGAGGAGAGATCCGGTCTGATGCAGCACTTCTGCAACTTTATGCTTCAGCTTGATGCTTAGCTGGGTCCCTGCTGGCTAAATGCTAGCATCGTGCTGCGCAGCACAGACACGGGGGAATGAATGACAGTTTCTTGACAGCTTCATTAAAACCACAGATGGCAGGGAAGTGAAGAGGAGCGGGAACAAATGTAGTGTTGCTGAAATGTGAGGAAGGCCGCGTGACCATTTCACAGTTTGCATGGCTGGCTCCACGCCCAAGCAGCCCATCCTCTATCTGAGAGCTGGCTGCAGCGGAGACCATGGCGCTCCTGCAGGTGAAGTCTGATGTCACGAAGGCGACTCTCTGTCGCTGATGGGTGGTTCCAGCTGCTGCCCCCTACAGACACGGAGGAGCCGTGAACAATGGACCTGAATGGCTGCTAAGACTTCAGTCCGAACTATAAATCTGGATCATTTATGGATCCTGGAAATAACAAGTGGAATTGTTTCCATTTTCTTTGTTTTTACAGTCTAAGTGTCTGATTTTGATCAGGAAAATGTGAACAGTGTTACGCTGATGACGTCGGACCATACTACCTCGCTTATTTGACTTTTCTGACGATGGAAATTCTTGTATTTTTGCTTGTTGTAGTGGAGAGTCGTTGGACCACCAGGGGGCACAACAAGTCATTTTTGTCTATGTGTAAAACTATTTCACTAAAATGTAGATGACATGTTGAAGACAAGCGGCAACCTCCGGCAGTAAAATGTGAAGCCTATGTGGAAGTGCATAAAACTGCAGTTCCCCCTTCATCCACTAGGGGCTGCAAAACAGAGCAAATCCTCATAGACTCCCATGTTAAAAAGAACAACTTCACAGCAGGATTAAACATGTTTACAGCCTGGTTCAAAAATCCATTTTAGGTTTAATAGGTCAGGTTTACCTTCATGACAACTGTGGGGGGAGTGAGTTTTTTTCTAACTCGCCTGTTTGAAAGTAATTTAATCTCGAAGTTCGTCATATTTAGGGGGGGTCCTTTTGATTGACAGGTACTGATATCCGGCTTCAAGTAAGAAGAACGTAGAACAACTGCGGTTTTTACCCGGTTAACAACATGACTTAGCTTTAACCCGCTTACCTCTGTTAGCTGCCTCTCCCTGAGCCGTCACCTTATCGTGGTGGAGGGGTTTGTGCGTCCCGAAGATCCTAGCAGCTATGTTGTCGGGGGCTTTATGCCCCTGGTAGGGTCACCCATGGCAAACAGGTGTCTAGGGGAGGGACCAGACCAAGCACGGCTCATAGACCCCTATGATGACGACTAACCTGGGCATGAATGTTCCCTTGCCCGGACGCGGGTTACCGGGACCCCCCTCTGGAGCCAGGCCTGGAGGCGGGGTACGAGAGCGAGCATCTGGTGGCGGGGCCTTTACCCATGGGGCCCTGTCGGGCTCAGCCCGAAAGGGTTACATGGGCCCCACCTCCCGTGGGCTCACCATCTGTGGGAGGAGCCGTAGGGGTCGGGTGCAATGTGAGCTGGGCAGCAGCAAGGGGCGGGGACCCTGGCGGTCCGATCCCCAGCTGCAGAAGCTGGCTCTAGGGACGTGGAACGTCACCTCTCTGGTGGGGAAGGAGCCTGAGCTTGTGCGCGAGGTTGAGCGGTTCCGACTAGATATAGTTGGACTCACCTCGACGCATGGCTTGGGCTCTGGAACCAGAACCCTCGAGAGGGGCTGGACCTTCTTCCACTCTGGAGTTGCTCATGGTGAGAGGCGCCGAGCAGGTGTGGGCATTCTCATCAGCCCCCAGCTTGGTGCCTGCACGTTGGGGTTTACCCCGGTGGATGAAAGGGTAGTTTCCCTCCGCCTCCGGGTGGGGGGACGGGTCCTGACTGTTGTCTGTGCTTATGCACCGAACAGCAGTTCAGAGTACCCACCCTTTCTGGAGTCCTTGGAGGGAGTGCTGGAGGGTGCTCCTTCTGGGGACTCCATTGTTCTGCTGAGGGACTTCAATGCTCACGTGGACAATGACAGTGAGACCTGGAGGGGAGTGATTGGGAGGCATGGTCCCCCCCCTCTGAACCCAAATGGTGTTTTGTTATTGGACTTCTGTGCTCGTCATGGATTGTCTATAACGAACACCATGTTCCAGCATAAGAGTGTCCATATGTACACCTGGCATCAGGATTCCCTGGGCTGCAGGTCAATGATCGACTTTGTAGTCGTATCGTCGGACCTGCGGCCACATGCCTTGGACACTCGGGTGAAGAGGGGGGCGGAGCTGTCAACTGATCACCACCTGGTGGTGAGTTGGCTCAGATGGTGGGGGAGGAAGCCGGTCAGAGCTGGCAGGCCCAAACGTGTTGTGAGGGTCTGCTGGGAACGTTTGGCTGAGTCCCCTGTCAGAGCGAGCTTCAACTCCCACCTTCAGCAGAGCTTCGAACATGTCCCGAGTGAGGCGGGGGACATTGAGTCCGAATGGGCTGTGTTCCGTGCCTCTATTGCTGAGGCGGCCAGCCGGAGCTGTGGCTGTAAGGTCGTTGGTGCCTGTCGTGGCGGTAATCCCAGGACTCGTTGGTGGACACCAGCAGTGAGGGATGCTGTCAAACTGAAGAAGGAGTCCTATCGGGCCTTCTTGGCCTGTGGGACTCTGGAGGCAGCTGATGGGTACCGGCGGGCTAAGCGGCATGCGGCTTCGGCTGTTGCCGAGGCAAAAATTCGGGCATGGGAGGAGTTCGGCGAGGCCATGGAGAAAGACTTCCGGACGGCTTCGAGGAGATTCTGGTCCACCATCCGGCGGCTCAGGAGGGAGAAGCAGTGCTCCATCAATACTGTGTACAGTGGAGGTGGGGAGCTGCTGACCTCAACTCGGGACGTTGTGGGTCGGTGGAGGGAATACTTCGAAGACCTCCTCAATCCTACCAACACGTCTTCCCATGAGGGAGCAGAGCTGGTGGACTCAGGGGTGGACTCTCCTATCTCTGGGGCTGAAGTCGCTGAGGTGGTCAAAAGCTCCTTGGCGGCAAGGCCCCGGGGGTGGATGAGATCCGCCCGGAGTTCCTTAAGGCTCTGGATGCTGTGGGGCTGTCCTGACTGACACGCCTCTGCAGCATCGCGTGGACATCGGGGGCAGTACCGCTGGATTGGCAGACTGGGGTGGTGGTCCCCCTTTTTAAGAAGGGGGACCGGAGGGTGTGTTCCAATTACAGGGGAATCACACTCCTCAGCCTCCCTGGTAAGGTCTCTTCAGGGGTCCTGGAGAGGAGGGTCCGCCGGATAGTCGAATCCCGGATTGAGGAGGAGCAGTGTGGTTTTCGTCCTGGTCGCGGAACAGTGGACCAGCTCTATACCCTCTTTGGGGTACTGGAGGGGGCATGGGAGTTTGCCCAACCAGTCTACATGTGCTTTGTGGACCTGGAGAAGGCATTCGACCGTGTCCCCCGGGGGCTCCTGTGGGGGGTACTCCGGGAGTATGGGGTACCGAACCCCCTTGTACGAGCTGTCCGGTCCCTGTACGACAGGTGTCAGAGCTTGGTCCGCATTGCTGGTAGTAAGTCGGATTTGTTTCCGGTGAGGGTTGGACTCCGCCAAGGCTGCCCTTTATCACCGATTCTGTTCATAACTTATATGGACAGAATTTCTAGGCGCAGCCGAGGTGTTGAGGGGATCCGACTTGGTGGCCTCAGGATTGGGTCCCTGCTTTTTGCGGATGACGTGGTCCTGTTGGCTTCATCTGGTCGTGATCTCCAGCTCTCGCTTGAGCGATTCGCGGCCGAGTGTGAAGCGGCTGGGATGAGAATCAGCACCTCAAAATCTGAGACCATGGTCCTCAGCCGGAATAGGGTGGATTGCCCTCTCCGGGTCGGGGGTCAGGTCCTGCCTCAAGTGGAGGAGTTTAAATATCTCGGGGTCTTGTTCACGAGTGAGGGAAGGATGGAGCGCGAGATCGACAGACGGATCGGTGCGGCGTCTGCAGTAATGCGGACTCTGCGCCGGTCTGTCGTGGTGAAGAAGGAGCTGAGCCAGAAGGTGAAGCTCTCGATTTACCAGTCGATCTACGTTCCTACCCTCACCTATGGTCATGAGCTGTGGGTCGTGACCGAAAGAACGAGATCTCGTATACAGGCGGCTGAAATGAGTTTCCTCCGCAGGGTGGCCGGGCTCTCCCTTAGAGATAGGGTGAGGAGCTCGGTCATCCGGGAGGAGATCAGAGGAGAGCCACTGCTCCTCCGCATCGAGAGGAACCAGTTGAGGTGGCTCGGGCATCTGGTCAGGATGCCTCCTGGACCTCCCTGGTGAGGTGTTCCAGGCACGTCCCTCTGGGAGGAGACCCCGGGGAAGACCCAGGACACGCTGGAGGGATTACATCTCTCGGCTGGCCTGGGAACGCCTCGGGATCCCCCCCCGCAGAGTTGGCAAATGTGGCTGGGGAGAGGGAAGTCTGGGCTTCCCTGCTTAGGCTGCTGCCCCCGCGACCCGACCCCGGATAAGCGGCAGAAGATGGATGGATGGATGGACCTCCGTTAGCTGGTTAGCTCCTGTTATCTCCGGGTTAGCTCAGTTAGCTCTTAGCTACAGAAAGCTCGGAGTTTGCTCGATGTCAATCATCCACCATGATGCTCACAGCCCCCCTCTCAGCTCCACCTCTTTGCCCATATTTGTATTTTCCAGGCGAGACGACACGCATGCCCCTGCCAAGATGGTGATGGTAGGAACCGCCCACCGAGATTCAATTCAGCTCTTCAGAAACCTACGGGTGACGTCACGGAGGCTCTGCTCATCTTTTATATACAGTCTATGTTTGAAGAGGAAATTATTTTAGATATACACACACACTCACACTCTGATGTGTCCATCCTCTAAATCCCATCCATCTTATACTTGTTCATGATATAAAAAATAATTATTTACTTGCATTTCTGTAGTAAATGATGCAATAATTCGGATGATTAAACTGCCTTTAAAGGGTTAAAACCCTGAAATCTATTAAATGTTTTGTCTAAAGTTGTGGAAGTGATTTATATTCATGTGATTTATGTGGATGATTTTATCGCTGCTTCTTTGTGGATTCACATAAAAGTCATCCCATAAAATGTATCAGAATATAAAATGACTCATTAAAAGACTTAAATTATGTGACATATGTGTAATTCTATATGACTAAAGAAAGTTATTGCAAAGATTCATGCAACCAGTGACGACACAGACAAACAAAGAAGTTAAGCAACAATGTGCAAAAACACCCGAAGAAAAGCAGAAGATCCTGAATCTAGAATGTGTGATATCAGGAAACCTCCTGATCCTCTGAGTCCCCTTCGCAGTCCGATGAAACTCAACAGACTGACAAATAAATCTCAGGATCCGAACTCCTGTAGACATGTTTCCATTTCCCACCTGCCTTTTAAGGAATATCTCCCTCACTCTGCTGCCATGTTAGCTGAGCTCCATTTAGATTTTATGAAAACAAAACAGAGAAGAAGCCAAGCTAATAAATCCAGATATTAATGAGCTCACCACAAGAACAGTGTTGTTTTTATTTACGAGCTGTTTACTGTATAAATCTCAGCTTTAACCGAAGAACTGGTGACAGATAAGTTGAGTGACAGAACTTGCTTTTTGGATGAAGCTGCTTGGCTAACACAGAGTGTAAACAGAAGATGGGAGAAACGGCCTCCGAGGACTCATTTGGATGCCTTATTTCCAGTCTGGCCAAACCATCCAACATGCAGGCCGACAACATTCTGCCTGCTTCGCATCCAGACTGACTCCAAGCAGGGACCGCAGTGGCTTTGCAGAAAACCGAGGAGGAGAAGAAGAAAGCATCGGACGAGTCAGAGGTCACATTTAGGGTTTGGTATGAAAAACATGTTTTGGTCTAAAGCATCCCAGTATGACAGGAGGCTTTCATAGACTCCCAGTTTCATCTTTAATATTTTATATTTACCATAATGAGGACCTCTGGTGCTTCATGATCTAGAAAATCAATGAAAAATAATAAATATTTATGTTTAATATTAATATTTAATTAATATTTATAATATAATTATATAATAAATTTTAATATATAGAATCAATTATATATATATATATATATATATATATATATATATATATATATATATATATATACACACACACACACATACATATAATTAATAATTAATATCTATAATAACTATTATTTTGATTTTTTTCCAAGTGAGGACCCCCCCACTTTTTTTCTGCCAGGACAAATCCAAGTTCAAGAAATAAACACCAACAGAGTGAAGTATTTCTGATTGTCTGAGAGGTACATCCTGGTCTGCTCGTACTCGGCTTTGCACCTCCATCCTTCGGCGCTGCAGGGAGGAAAACATCCGCACAGGAAAGCAGAGCTTTTCTGATCTGCCGAGGAGCACGCCTTCACTTCATCTGAATCAGCTTCTCAGCAGACAGAATGTTTGTCTAATCCTGTTTCAGGTCTTGACATGGGTCGGATTGTAGCACACCTTCGACAAAATGACAAAACCAAGCTGCAGCTGTGCTCTTGGCAGATAAGGCTGCACTCATCAGGAAGAAGCATGCTCCTCACATGCTGCCCTAAGTGCTGCTAGCTTATACTTATTGTTCAAACGTCCTGGTTGTGTCTGTGGTCAGAACATTTAGCATTGTTATCACATCACCACCTGACCTGGCCTCCTACCCTGCTCATTAACTCCAGCTGTGAACGTTTAAACCTAAAAAATTATAAACTTTTCCAAATATTTTTTGGTGACGTGATGTTTCCATGCAGACGTGATGTTTCCATGCAGACGTGATGTTTCCATGCCGACGTGATGTTTCCATGCAGACGAGATGTTTCCATGCAGACGTGATGTTTCCATGCATATGTGATGTTTCCACGGAGACGTGATGTTTCAACGCAGACGTGATGTTTCCATGCAGATGTGATGTTTCCATGCAGACATGATGTTTTCATGCAGATGTGATGTTTCCATGCAGATGTGATGTTTCCATGCATATGTGATGTTTCCACGGAGACGTGATGTTTCCACGCAGACGTGATGTTTCCATGCAGATGTGATGTTTCCATGCAGACATGATGTTTCCATGCAGATGTGATGTTTCCATGCAGGCGTGATGTTTCCATGCAGACATGATGTTTCCATGAAGATGTGATGTTTCCATGCAGATGTGATGTTTCCATGCAGATGAGATGTTTCCATGCAGACGTGATATTTCCATGCAGACATGATGTTTCCATGCAGATGTGATGTTTCCATGCAGATGTGATGTTTCCATGCAGATGTGATGTTTCCATACAGACATGATGTTTCCATGCAGACATGATGTTTCCATGCAGACGTGATGTTTCCATGCAGATGTGATGTTTCCATGCAGATGTGATGTTTCCATGCAGGCGTGATGTTTCCATGCAGACGAGATGTTTCCATGCAGATGTGATGTTTCCATGCAGACATGATGTTTCCATGCAGATGTGATGTTTCCATGCAGATGTGATGTTTCCATGCAGACGTGATGTTTCCATGCAGACATGATGTTTCCATGCAGACATGATGTTTTCATGCAGACGTGATGTTTCCATGCAGACGTGATGTTTCCATGCAGATGAGATGTTTCCATGCAGATGTGATGTTTCCATGCAGATGTGATGTTTTCATGCAGACGTGATGTTTCCATGCAGACGTGATGTTTCCATGCAGACGTGATGTTTCCATGCAGATGAGATGTTTCCATGCAGATGTGATGTTTCCATGCAGACATGATGTTTCCATGCAAACGTGATGTTTCCATGCAGATGTGATGTTTCCATGCAGACATGATGTTTCCATGCAGATGTGATGTTTCCATGCAGATGTGATGTTTCCATGCAGACGTGATGTTTCCATGCAGACATGATGTTTCCATGCAGACATGATGTTTTCATGCAGACATGATGTTTCCATGCAGACGTGATGTTTCCATGCAGATGAGATGTTTCCATGCAGATGTGATGTTTCCATGCAGACATGATGTTTCCATGCGGACGTGATGTTTCCATGCAGATGTGATGTTTCCATGCAGACATGATGTTTCCATGCAGACGTGATGTTTCCATGCAGATGTGATGTTTCCATGCAGACATGATGTTTCCATGCAGATGTGATGTTTCCATGCAGATGTGATGTTTCCATGCAGACGTGATGTTTCCATGCAGACATGATGTTTCCATGCAGACATGATGTTTTCATGCAGACGTGATGTTTCCATGCAGACATGATGTTTCCATGCAGACATGATGTTTTCATGCAGACGTCATGTTTCCATGCAGATGTGATGTTTCCATGCAGACATGATGTTTCCATGCAGATGTGATGTTTCCATGCAGACATGATGTTTCCATGCAGACATGATGTTTCCATGCAGACGTGATGTTTCCATGCAGATGTGATGTTTCCATGCAGATGTGATGTTTCCATGCAGATGTGATGTTTCCATGCAGACATGATGTTTCCATGCAGACATGATGTTTCCATGCAGACGTGATGTTTCCATGCAGACATGATGTTTCCATGCAGATGTGATGTTTCCATGCAGGCGTGATGTTTCCATGCAGACATGATGTTTCCATGCAGATGTGATGTTTCCATGCAGATGTGATGTTTCCATGCAGATGAGATGTTTCCATGCAGACGTGATGTTCCCATGCAGACATGATGTTTCCATGCAGATGTGATGTTTCCATGCAGATGTGATGTTTCCATGCAGACATGATGTTTCCATGCAGACGTGATGTTTCCATGCAGATGTGATGTTTCCATGCAGATGTGATGTTTCCATGCAGGCGTGATGTTTCCATGCAGACGAGATGTTTCCATGCAGATGTGATGTTTCCATGCAGACATGATGTTTCCATGCAGACGTGATGTTTCCATGCAGATGTGATGTTTCCATGCAGACGTGATGTTTCCATGCAGACATGATGTTTCCATGCAGACATGATGTTTTCATGCAGACGTGATGTTTCCATGCAGACGTGATGTTTCCATGCAGATGAGATGTTTCCATGCAGATGTGATGTCTCCATGCAGACATGATGTTTTCATGCAGACGTGATGTTTCCATGCAGACGTGATGTTTCCATGCAGACGTGATGTTTCCATGCAGACATGATGTTTTCATGCAGACGTGATGTTTCCATGCAGACGTGATTTTTCCATGCAGATGTGATGTTTCCATGCAGGCGTGATGTTTCCATGCAGACATGATGTTTCCATGCAGATGTGATGTTTCCATGCAGATGTGATGTTTCCATGCAGATGAGATGTTTCCATGCAGACGTGATGTTTCCATGCAGACATGATGTTTCCATGCAGATGTGATGTTTCCATGCAGACGTGATGTTTCCATGCAGATGTGATGTTTCCATGCAGACATGATGTTTCCATGCAGACATGATGTTTCCATGCAGATGTGATGTTTCCATGCAGATGTGATGTTTCCATGCAGACATGATGTTTCCATGCAGATGTGATGTTTCCATGCAGATGTGATGTTTCCATGCAGACGTGATGTTTCCATGCAGACATGATGTTTCCATGCAGACATGATGTTTCCATGCATACATGATGTTTCCATGCAGACGTGATGTTTCCATGCAGATGAGATGTTTCCATGCAGATGTGATGTTTCCACACAGACATGATGTTTCCATGCAGACATGATGTTTCCATGCAGATGTGATGTTTCCATGCAGACATGATGTTTCCATGCAGACGTGATGTTTCCATGCAGATGTGATGTTTCCATGCAGACATGATGTTTCCATGCAGATGTGATGTTTCCATGCAGATGTGATGTTTCCATGCAGACGTGATGTTTCCATGCAGACATGATGTTTCCATGCAGACATGATGTTTTCATGCAGACGTGATGTTTCCATGCAGACATGATGTTTCCATGCAGACATGATGTTTTCATGCAGACGTCATGTTTCCATGCAGATGTGATGTTTCCATGCAGACATGATGTTTCCATGCAGATGTGATGTTTCCATGCAGACATGATGTTTCCATGCAGACATGATGTTTCCATGCAGACGTGATGTTTCCATGCAGATGTGATGTTTCCATGCAGATGTGATGTTTCCATGCAGATGAGATGTTTCCATGCAGACGTGATATTTCCATGCAGACATGATGTTTCCATGCAGATGTGATGTTTCCATGCAGATGTGATGTTTCCATGCAGACATGATGTTTCCATGCAGACATGATGTTTCCATGCAGACGTGATGTTTCCATGCAGATGTGATGTTTCCATGCAGATGTGATGTTTCCATGCAGGCGTGATGTTTCCATGCAGACGAGATGTTTCCATGCAGATGTGATGTTTCCATGCAGACATGATGTTTCCATGCAGATGTGATGTTTCCATGCAGATGTGATGTTTCCATGCAAACGTGATGTTTCCATGCAGACATGATGTTTCCATGCAGACATGATGTTTTCATGCAGACGTGATGTTTCCATGCAGACGTGATGTTTCCATGCAGATGAGATGTTTCCATGCAGATGTGATGTTTCCATGCAGACATGATGTTTTCATGCAGACGTGATGTTTCCATGCAGACGTGATGTTTCCATGCAGACGTGATGTTTCCATGCAGATGAGATGTTTCCATGCAGATGTGATGTTTCCATGCAGACATGATGTTTCCATGCAAACGTGATGTTTCCATGCAGATGTGATGTTTCCATGCAGACATGATGTTTCCATGCAGATGTGATGTTTCCATGCAGATGTGATGTTTCCATGCAGACGTGATGTTTCCATGCAGACATGATGTTTCCATGCAGACATGATGTTTTCATGCAGACGTGATGTTTCCATGCAGACATGATGTTTCCATGCAGACATTATGTTTTCATGCAGACGTCATGTTTCCATGCAGATGTGATGTTTCCATGCAGACATGATGTTTCCATGCAGATGTGATGTTTCCATGCAGACATGATGTTTCCATGCAGACATGATGTTTCCATGCAGACGTGATGTTTCCATGCAGACGTGATGTTTCCATGCAGATGTGATGTTTCCATGCAGATGTGATGTTTCCATGCAGATGTGATGTTTCCATGCAGACATGATGTTTCCATGCAGACATGATGTTTCCATGCAGACGTGATGTTTCCATGCAGACATGATGTTTCCATGCAGATGTGATGTTTCCATGCAGGCGTAATGTTTCCATGCAGACATGATGTTTCCATGCAGATGTGATGTTTCCATGCAGATGTGATGTTTCCATGCAGATGAGATGTTTCCATGCAGACGTGATGTTCCCATGCAGACATGATGTTTCCATGCAGATGTGATGTTTCCATGCAGATGTGATGTTTCCATGCAGATGTGATGTTTCCATGCAGACATGATGTTTCCATGCAGACGTGATGTTTCCATGCAGATGTGATGTTTCCATGCAGATGTGATGTTTCCATGCAGGCGTGATGTTTCCATGCAGACGAGATGTTTCCATGCAGATGTGATGTTTCCATGCAGACATGATGTTTCCATGCAGATGTGATGTTTCCATGCAGATGTGATGTTTCCATGCAGACGTGATGTTTCCATGCAGACATGATGTTTCCATGCAGACATGATGTTTTCGTGCAGACGTGATGTTTCCATGCAGACGTGATGTTTCCATGCAGATGACATGTTTCCATGCAGATGTGATGTCTCCATGCAGACATGATGTTTTCATGCAGACGTGATGTTTCCATGCAGTCGTGATGTTTCCATGCAGACGTGATGTTTCCATGCAGACATGATGTTTTCATGCAGACGTGATGTTTCCATGCAGACGTGATGTTTCCATGCAGATGTGATGTTTCCATGCAGGCGTGATGTTTCCATGCAGACATGATGTTTCCATGCAGATGTGATGTTTCCATGCAGATGTGATGTTTCCATGCAGATGAGATGTTTCCATGCAGACGTGATGTTTCCATGCAGACATGATGTTTCCATGCAGACATGATGTTTCCATGCAGACGTGATGTTTCCATGCAAATGTGATGTTTCCATGCAGATGTGATGTTTCCATGCAGGCGTGATGTTTCCATGCAGACGAGATGTTTCCATGCAGATGTGATGTTTCCATGCAGACATGATGTTTCCATGCTGATGTGATGTTTCCATGCAGATGTGATGTTTCCATGCAGACGTGATGTTTCCATGCAGATGTGATGTTTCCATGCAGACATGATGTTTTCATGCAGACGGGATGTTTCCATGCAGACGTGATGTTTCCATGCAGATGAGATGTTTCCATGCAGATGTGATGTTTCCATGCAGACATGATGTTTTCATGCAGACGTGATGTTTCCATGCAGACGTGATGTTTCCATGCAGACGTGATGTTTCCATGCAGATGAGATGTTTCCATGCAGATGTGATGTTTCCATGCAGACATGTTTCCATGCAAACGTGATGTTTCCATGCAGATGTGATGTTTCCATGCAGACATGATGTTTCCATGCAGATGTGATGTTTCCATGCAGATGTGATGTTTCCATGCAGACGTGATGTTTCCATGCAGACATGATGTTTCCATGCAGACATGATGTTTTCATGCAGACATGATGTTTCCATGCGGACGTGATGTTTCCATGCAGATGTGATGTTTCCATGCAGACATGATGTTTCCATGCAGACGTGATGTTTCCATGCAGATGTGATGTTTCCATGCAGACATGATGTTTCCATGCAGATGTGATGTTTCCATGCAGATGTGATGTTTCCATGCAGACGTGATGTTTCCATGCAGACATGATGTTTCCATGCAGACATGATGTTTTCATGCAGACGTGATGTTTCCATGCAGACATGATGTTTCCATGCAGACATGATGTTTTCATGCAGACGTCATGTTTCCATGCAGACGTGATGTTTCCATGCAGACATGATGTTTCCATGCAGGCGTGATGTTTCCATGCAGATGTGATGTTTCCATGCAGATGTGATGTTTCCATGCAGACGTGATGTTTCCATGCAGATGTGATGTTTCCATGCAGACGTGATGTTTCCATGCAGACATGATGTTTCCATGCAGACATGATGTTTTCATGCAGACGTGATGTTTCCATGCAGACATGATGTTTCCATGCAGACATGATGTTTTCATGCAGACGTGATGTTTCCATGCAGACGTGATGTTTCCATGCAGATGTGATGTTTTCATGCAGACGTGATGTTTCCATGCAGACGTGATGTTTCCATGCAGACGTGATGTTTCCATGCAGATGAGATGTTTCCATGCAGATGTGATGTTTCCATGCAGACATGATGTTTCCATGCAAACGTGATGTTTCCATGCAGATGTGATGTTTCCATGCAGATGTGATGTTTCCATGCAGACGTGATGTTTCCATGCAGACATGATGTTTCCATACAGACATGATGTTTTCATGCAGACGTGATGTTTCCATGCAGACATGATGTTTCCATGCAGATGAGATGTTTCCATGCAGATGTGATGTTTCCATGCAGACGTGATGTTTCCATGCAGATGAGATGTTTCCATGCAGACATGATGTTTTCATGCAGACATCATGTTTCCATGCAGATGTGATGTTTCCATGCAGACATGATGTTTCCATGCAGATGTGATGTTTCCATGCAGACATGATGTTTCCATGCAGACATGATGTTTCCATGCAGACGTGATGTTTCCATGCAGATGTGATGTTTCCATGCAGGCGTAATGTTTCCATGCAGACATGATGTTTCCATGCAGATGTGATGTTTCCATGCAGATGTGATGTTTCCATGCAGACATGATGTTTCCATGCAGATGTGATGTTTCCATGCAGATGTGATGTTTCCATGCAGATGAGATGTTTCCATGCAGACGTGATGTTCCCATGCAGACATGATGTTTCCATGCAGATGTGATGTTTCCATGCAGATGTGATGTTTCCATGCAGATGTGATGTTTCCATGCAGACATCATGTTTCCATGCAGACGTGATGTTTCCATGCAGATGTGATGTTTCCATGCAGATGTGATGTTTCCATGCAGGCGTGATGTTTCCATGCAGACGAGATGTTTCCATGCAGATGTGATGTTTCCATGCAGACATGATGTTTCCATGCAGATGTGATGTTTCCATGCAGATGTGATGTTTCCATGCAGACGTGATGTTTCCATGCAGAC
The DNA here is from genome assembly GCF_933228915.1 of Telmatherina bonti. NCBI lineage: Eukaryota > Metazoa > Chordata > Actinopteri > Atheriniformes > Telmatherinidae > Telmatherina > Telmatherina bonti. The sequence continues at coordinate 35,573,417 of NC_136613.1, read as the reverse complement.
ATGATGTTTCCATGCAGACATGATGTTTTCGTGCAGACGTGATGTTTCCATGCAGACGTGATGTTTCCATGCAGATGACATGTTTCCATGCAGATGTGATGTCTCCATGCAGACATGATGTTTTCATGCAGACGTGATGTTTCCATGCAGTCGTGATGTTTCCATGCAGACGTGATGTTTCCATGCAGACATGATGTTTTCATGCAGACGTGATGTTTCCATGCAGACGTGATGTTTCCATGCAGATGTGATGTTTCCATGCAGGCGTGATGTTTCCATGCAGACATGATGTTTCCATGCAGATGTGATGTTTCCATGCAGATGTGATGTTTCCATGCAGATGAGATGTTTCCATGCAGACGTGATGTTTCCATGCAGACATGATGTTTCCATGCAGACATGATGTTTCCATGCAGACGTGATGTTTCCATGCAAATGTGATGTTTCCATGCAGATGTGATGTTTCCATGCAGGCGTGATGTTTCCATGCAGACGAGATGTTTCCATGCAGATGTGATGTTTCCATGCAGACATGATGTTTCCATGCAGATGTGATGTTTCCATGCAGATGTGATGTTTCCATGCAGACGTGATGTTTCCATGCAGATGTGATGTTTCCATGCAGACATGATGTTTTCATGCAGACGGGATGTTTCCATGCAGACGTGATGTTTCCATGCAGATGAGATGTTTCCATGCAGATGTGATGTTTCCATGCAGATGTGATGTTTCCATGCAGGCGTGATGTTTCCATGCAGACATGATGTTTCCATGCAGATGTGATGTTTCCATGCAGATGTGATGTTTCCATGCAGATGAGATGTTTCCATGCAGACGTGATGTTTCCATGCAGACATGATGTTTCCATGCAGACGTGATGTTTCCATGCAGATGTGATGTTTCCATGCAAATGTGATGTTTCCATGCAGGCGTGATGTTTCCATGCAGATGTGATGTTTCCATGCAGATGTGATGTTTCCATGCAGACATGATGTTTCCATGCAGATGTGATGTTTCCATGCAGATGTGATGTTTCCATGCAGACGTGATGTTTCCATGCAGATGTGATGTTTCCATGCAGACGTGATGTTTCCATGCAGACATGATGTTTCCATGCAGACATGATGTTTTCATGCAGACGTGATGTTTCCATGCAGACGTGATGTTTCCATGCAGATGAGATGTTTCCATGCAGATGTGATGTTTCCATGCAGACATGATGTTTTCATGCAGACGTGATGTTTCCATGCAGACGTGATGTTTCCATGCAGACTTGATGTTTCCATGCAGATGAGATGTTTCCATGCAGATGTGATGTTTCCATGCAGACATGATGTTTCCATGCAAACGTGATGTTTCCATGCAGATGTGATGTTTCCATGCAGATGTGATGTTTCCATGCAGACGTGATGTTTCCATGCAGACATGATGTTTCCATACAGACATGATGTTTTCATGCAGACGTGATGTTTCCATGCAGACATGATGTTTCCATGCAGATGAGATGTTTCCATGCAGATGTGATGTTTCCATGCAGACGTGATGTTTCCATGCAGATGAGATGTTTCCATGCAGACATGATGTTTTCATGCAGACATCATGTTTCCATGCAGATGTGATGTTTCCATGCAGACATGATGTTTCCATGCAGATGTGATGTTTCCATGCAGACATGATGTTTCCATGCAGACATGATGTTTCCATGCAGACGTGATGTTTCCATGCAGATGTGATGTTTCCATGCAGATGTGATGTTTCCATGCAGATGTGATGTTTCCATGCAGATGTGATGTTTCCATGCAGATGTGATGTTTCCATGCAGACATCATGTTTCCATGCAGACGTGATGTTTCCATGCAGATGTGATGTTTCCATGCAGATGTGATGTTTCCATGCAGATGTGATGTTTCCATGCAGATGAGATGTTTCCATGCAGACGTGATGTTTCCATGCAGACATGATGTTTCCATGCAGATGTGATGTTTCCATGCAGATGTGATGTTTCCATGCAGATGTGATGTTTCCATGCAGATGTGATGTTTCCATGCAGACATGATGTTTCCATGCAGACGTGATGTTTCCATGCAGATGTGATGTTTCCATGCAGATGTGATGTTTCCATGCAGGCGTGATGTTTCCATGCAGACGAGATGTTTCCATGCAGATGTGATGTTTCCATGCAGACATGATGTTTCCATGCAGATGTGATGTTTCCATGCAGATGTGATGTTTCCATGCAGACGTGATGTTTCCATGCAGACATGATGTTTCCATGCAGACATGATGTTTTCATGCAGACGTGATGTTTCCATGCAGACGTGATGTTTCCATGCAGATGAGATGTTTCCATGCAGATGTGATGTTTCCATGCAGACATGATGTTTTCATGCAGACGTGATGTTTCCATGCAGACGTGATGTTTCCATGCAGACGTGATGTTTCCATGCAGATGAGATGTTTCCATGCAGATGTGATGTTTCCATGCAGACATGATGTTTCCATGCAAACGTGATGTTTCCATGCAGATGTGATGTTTCCATGCAGACATGATGTTTCCATGCAGATGTGATGTTTCCATGCAGATGTGATGTTTCCATGCAGACGTGATGTTTCCATGCAGACATGATGTTTCCATGCAGACATGATGTTTTCATGCATACATGATGTTTCCATGCAGACATGATGTTTCCATGCAGACGTGATGTTTCCATGCAGATGTGATGTTTCCATGCAGATGTGATGTTTCCATGCAGGCGTGATGTTTCCATGCAGACGAGATTTTTCCATGCAGATGTGATGTTTCCATGCAGACATGATGTTTCCATGCAGATGTGATGTTTCCATGCAGATGTGATGTTTCCATGCAGACTTGATGTTTCCATGCAGACATGATGTTTCCATGCAGACATGATGTTTTCATGCAGACGTGATGTTTCCATGCAGACGTGATGTTTCCATGCAGATGAGATGTTTCCATGCAGATGTGATGTTTCCATGCAGACATGATGTTTTCATGCAGACGTGATGTTTCCATGCAGACATGATGTTTCCATGCAGACGTGATTTTTCCATGCAGATGAGATGTTTCCATGGAGATGTGATGTTTCCATGCAGACATGATGTTTCCATGCAGATGTGATGTTTCCATGCAGATGTGATGTTTCCATGCAGACGTGATGTTTCCATGCAGACATGATGTTTCCATGCAGACATGATGTTTTCATGCAGACATGATGTTTCCATGCAGACATGATGTTTTCATGCAGACATCATGTTTCCATGCAGATGTGATGTTTCCATGCAGACATGATGTTTCCATGCAGATGTGATGTTTCCATGCAGACATGATGTTTCCATGCAGACATGATGTTTCCATGCAGACGTGATGTTTCCATGCAGATGTGATGTTTCCATGCAGATGTGATGTTTCCATGCAGATGTGATGTTTCCATGCAGATGTGATGTTTCCATGCAGACATCATGTTTCCATGCAGACGTGATGTTTCCATGCAGATGTGATGTTTCCATGCAGATGTGATGTTTCCATGCAGATGTGATGTTTCCATGCAGATGAGATGTTTCCATGCAGACGTGATGTTTCCATGCAGACATGATGTTTCCATGCAGATGTGATGTTTCCATGCAGATGTGATGTTTCCATGCAGATGTGATGTTTCCATGCAGACATGATGTTTCCATGCAGACGTGATGTTTCCATGCAGATGTGATGTTTCCATGCAGATGTGATGTTTCCATGCAGGCGTGATGTTTCCATGCAGACGAGATGTTTCCATGCAGATGTGATGTTTCCATGCAGACATGATGTTTCCATGCAGATGTGATGTTTCCATGCAGATGTGATGTTTCCATGCAGACGTGATGTTTCAATGCAGACATGATGTTTCCATGCAGACGTGATGTTTTCATGCAGACGTGATGTTTCCATGCAGACGTGATGTTTCCATGCAGATGAGATGTTTCCAAGCAGATGTGATGTTTCCATGCAGACATGATGTTTTCATGCAGACGTGATGTTTCCATGCAGACGTGATGTTTCCATGCAGATGAGATGTTTCCATGCAGATGTGATGTTTCCATGCAGACATGATGTTTCCATGCAAACGTGATGTTTCCATGCAGATGTGATGTTTCCATGCAGACATGATGTTTCCATGCAGATGTGATGTTTCCATGCAGATGTGATGTTTCCATGCAGACGTGATGTTTCCATGCAGACATGATGTTTCCATGCAGACATGATGTTTTCATGCAGACATGAAGTTTCCATGCAGACATGATGTTTCCATGCAGACGTGATGTTTCCATGCAGATGAGATGTTTCCATGCAGATGTGATGTTTCCATGCAGGCGTGATGTTTCCATGCAGACGAGATGTTTCCATGCAGATGTGATGTTTCCATGCAGACATGATGTTTCCATGCAGATGTGATGTTTCCATGCAGATGTGATGTTTCCATGCAGACTTGATGTTTCCATGCAGACATGATGTTTCCATGCAGACATGATGTTTTCATGCAGACGTGATGTTTCCATGCAGACGTGATGTTTCCATGCAGATGAGATGTTTCCATGCAGATGTGATGTTTCCATGCAGACATGATGTTTTCATGCAGACGTGATGTTTCCATGCAGACATGATGTTTCCATGCAGATGTGATGTTTCCATGCAGATGTGATGTTTCCATGCAGACATGATGTTTCCATGCGGACGTGATGTTTCCATGCAGATGTGATGTTTCCATGCAGACGTGATGTTTCCATGCAGACGTGATGTTTCCATGCAGATGTGATGTTTCCATGCAGACATGATGTTTCCATGCAGATGTGATGTTTCCATGCAGACGTCATGTTTCCATGCAGACATGATGTTTCCATGCAGATGTGATGTTTCCATGCAGACATGATGTTTCCATGCAGACATGATGTTTCCATGCAGACGTGATGTTTCCATGCAGATGTGATGTTTCCATGCAGATGTGATGTTTCCATGCAGACATGATGTTTCCATGCAGACGTGATGTTTCCATGCAGATGTGATGTTTCCATGCAGATGTGATGTTTCCATGCAGACGAGATGTTTCCGTGCAGATGTGATGTTTCCATGCAGACATGATGTTTCCATGCAGATGTGATGTTTCCATGCAGATGTGATGTTTCCATGCAGACGTGATGTTTCCATGCAGACATGATGTTTCCATGCAGACATGATGTTTTCATGCAGACGTGATGTTTCCATGCAGATGAGATGTTTCCATGCAGATGTGATGTTTCCATGCAGACATGATGTTTTCATGCAGACGTGATGTTTCCATGCAGACGTGATGTTTCCATGCAGACGTGATGTTTCCATGCAGATGAGATGTTTCCATGCAGATGTGATGTTTCCATGCAGACATGATGTTTCCATGCAAACGTGATGTTTCCATGCAGATGTGATGTTTCCATGCAGACATGATGTTTCCATGCAGATGTGATGTTTCCATGCAGATGTGATGTTTCCATGCAGACGTGATGTTTCCATGCAGACATGATGTTTCCATGCAGACATGATGTTTTCATGCAGACATGATGTTTCCATGCAGACGTGATGTTTCCATGCAGATGAGATGTTTCCATGCAGATGTGATGTTTCCATGCAGACATGATGTTTCCATGCGGACGTGATGTTTCCATGCAGATGTGATGTTTCCATGCAGACATGATGTTTCCATGCAGACGTGATGTTTCCATGCAGATGTGATGTTTCCATGCAGACATGATGTTTCCATGCAGATGTGATGTTTCCATGCAGACGTCATGTTTCCATGCAGACATGATGTTTCCATGCAGATGTGATGTTTCCATGCAGACATGATGTTTCCATGCAGACATGATGTTTCCATGCAGACGTGATGTTTCCATGCAGATGTGATGTTTCCATGCAGATGTGATGTTTCCATGCAGATGTGATGTTTCCATGCAGACATGATGTTTCCATGCAGACATGATGTTTCCATGCAGACGTGATGTTTCCATGCAGACGTGATGTTTCCATGCAGATGAGATGTTTCCATGCAGATGTGATGTTTCCATGCAGACATGATGTTTTCATGCAGACGTGATGTTTCCATGCAGACGTGATGTTTCCATGCAGACGTGATGTTTCCATGCAGATGAGATGTTTCCATGCAGATGAGATGTTTCCATGCAGATGTGATGTTTCCATGCAGACATGATGTTTTCGTGCAGACATGATGTTTCCATGCAGACGTGATGTTTCCATGCAGATGAGATGTTTCCATGCAGATGTGATGTTTCCATGCAGACATGATGTTTCCATGCGGACGTGATGTTTCCATGCAGATGTGATGTTTCCATGCAGACATGATGTTTCCATGCGGACGTGATGTTTCCATGCAGATGTGATGTTTCCATGCAGACATGATGTTTCCATGCAGATGTGATGTTTCCATGCAGACGTTATGTTTCCATGCAGACATGATGTTTCCATGCAGATGTGATGTTTCCATGCAGACATGATGTTTCCATGCAGACATGATGTTTCCATGCAGATGTGATGTTTCCATGCAGATGTGATGTTTCCATGCAGATGTGATGTTTCCATGCAGACATGATGTTTCCATGCAGACGTGATGTTTCCATGCAGATGTGATGTTTCCATGCATATGTGATGTTTACATGCAGGCGTGATGTTTCCATGCAGACGAGATGTTTCCGTGCAGATGTGATGTTTCCATGCAGACATGATGTTTCCATGCAGATGTGATGTTTCCATGCAGATGTGATGTTTCCATGCAGATGTGATGTTTCCATGCAGACATGATGTTTCCATGCAGACATGATGTTTTCATGCAGACGTGATGTTTCCATGCAGACGTGATGTTTCCATGCAGATGAGATGTTTCCATGCAGATGTGATGTTTCCATGCAGACGTGATGTTTTCATGCAGACGTGATGTTTCCATGCAGACGTGATGTTTCCATGCAGACGTGATGTTTCCATGCAGATGAGATGTTTCCATGCAGATGTGATGTTTCCATGCAGACATGATGTTTCCATGCAAACGTGATGTTTCCATGCAGATGTGATGTTTCCATGCAGACGTGATGTTTCCATGCAGATGTGATGTTTCCATGCAGATGTGATGTTTCCATGCAGATGTGATGTTTCCATGCAGATGTGATGTTTCCATGCAGACGTGATGTTTCCATGCAGATGTGATGTTTCCATGCAGATGTGATGTTTCCATGCAGGCGTGATGTTTCCATGCAGACGAGATGTTTCCATGCAGATGTGATGTTTCCATGCAGATGTGATGTTTCCATGCAGACATGATGTTTCCATGCAGACGTGATGTTTCCATGCAGACATGATGTTTCCATGCAGATGAGATGTTTCCATGCAGATGTGATGTTTCCATGCAGATGTGATGTTTCCATGCAGACATGATGTTTCCATGCAGACGTGATGTTTCCATGCAGATGTGATGTTTCCATGCAGATGTGATGTTTCCATGCAGGCGTGATGTTTCCATGCAGACGAGATGTTTCCATGCAAACGTGATGTTTCCATGCAGATGTGATGTTTCCATGCAGACATGATGTTTTCATGCAGACGTGATGTTTCCATGCAGACGTGATGTTTCCATGCAGATGAGATGTTTCCATGCAGATGTGATGTTTCCATGCAGACATGATGTTTTCATGCAGACGTGATGTTTCCATGCAGACGTGATGTTTCCATGCAGACGTGATGTTTCCATGCAGATGAGATGTTTCCATGCAGATGTGATGTTTCCATGCAGACATGATGTTTCCATGCAAACGTGATGTTTCCATGCAGATGTTATGTTTCCATGCAGACATGATGTTTCCATGCAGATGTGATGTTTCCATGCAGATGTGATGTTTCCATGCAGACGTGATGTTTCCATGCAGACATGATGTTTCCATGCAGACATGATGTTTTCATGCAGACGTGATGTTTCCATGCAGACATGATGTTTCCATGCAGATGAGATGTTTCCATGCAGATGTGATGTTTCCATGCAGACATGATGTTTCCATGCAGACGTGATGTTTCCATGCAGATGTGATGTTTCCATGCAGACATGATGTTTCCATGCAGACGTGATGTTTCCATGCAGATGTGATGTTTCCATGCAGACATGATGTTTCCATGCAGATGTGATGTTTCCATGCAGATGTGATGTTTCCATGCAGACGTGATGTTTCCATGCAGACATGATGTTTCCATGCAGACATGATGTTTTCATGCAGACGTGATGTTTCCATGCAGACATGATGTTTCCATGCAGACATGATGTTTTCATGCAGACATCATGTTTCCATGCAGATGTGATGTTTCCATGCAGACATGATGTTTCCATGCAGATGTGATGTTTCCATGCAGACATGATGTTTCCATGCAGACATGATGTTTCCATGCAGACGTGATGTTTCCATGCAGATGTGATGTTTCCATGCAGATGTGATGTTTCCATGCAGATGTGATGTTTCCATGCAGACATGATGTTTCCATGCAGACATGATGTTTCCATGCAGACGTGATGTTTCCATGCAGATGTGATGTTTCCATGCAATTAATAAATAAACAAGGTGAAATAGAAGAATAATGAAGCAAGATCATGAGATAAAAAAACCTCCTGTTGCCCTTAAAAATGTCCTTTGAATCCCTCCTTCTAAAAGCCAAAAGTTTACTACAAGTTTATAATAATATATAGGAATCATTCCATAGTAAAAAGATATCTACTCTTATTCGTCAGTCCCCCAACTTTTACATGATCTGACATGTTTACAGGGTTTCTAACTCTCCCAATAGAAATCAAATGTTCCTGTAAATTATAATTAAACATAAATCTGCAAACATAGTAAAGTTTAACAGATCTGCGATATTACAAATATCATTAATGTAAAGCAAAAAAAGGTTTCAGACCCAGTACAGATGCCTGGGTACATTTCTCCTGCATACAAAGCCTTTCGGACACGTGTGCACGTCTATACATGCACACAAAGACACTCACAGACAAAGTAGAGGAAGATTCTGAAACAGACAACAGATAAACTGGTGCTACTCAGCTGTCAAACTAAGAGGAAAGAGAGTTGCCAGAGACTTGGCCCAGATTGCTTGCTACCGCCTACACAGCATATGGCCCCGGCTGATAACTGAGGCTCCGACCAATGAGGCGGGTGCATGTTAACCCGGGAAAATGATCAGATATGCTAATGAATGTGTCCCGCAGCAGTGGCAGCGGCAGGTGAAGACAGAGGACCGGGGACAGGTAGGTTAGTGCCATCAACAAACCCTCCAGGGTGTGCTGAGCCTCTCTTCTTTCCAAAACTGACATTATCTCTAGAAAATAAATTATTCCCTCAAGAGGCGGAATAAAAATCCCCTCCCCCACTGCAAGGGAGGGTGATTCACTTTGCTGCCGACTGTATGTCTCATTTGAATGAAGTCTTCTTGCCAGTCAGTATTTCTGTTGGTAATGTGGCTGTCAGGGCAGTGTGGTGAGCCTGGCGTGGGCTGCGGCTCATAAACGGACAACCACACGGAGCTTTACAGCTGGACCAGCCTTCAACTCGCACTCGGCTCACACCATTAGCGGTTAAACTGGGCCATAATGCATGCGTCCCACTGCGAGCGCTTTCCTTTCTCTGACATACTTTACATCTGCGTCCACCATTTCAGGACAGAAGCTCCTTTAAGGACTGAGTGGAACATACAGGATGCACAACCAAACAACATTTCCTCAAGTTTCCACTTTATTTCTGCTTTTTTTCAGGGCGCACTGATTGCTGCCTGGAAAGGTGGCTGAGTTTTTCCATTTTCGCTCCGTTCACGCTGCTGAGCACTACACTCAATAACACTGAGGGTGGTGCTCTGAACAGATGAACTCCTTTGCTTAATGATAACCTTTCATGCATAGCGTGAAATGGAAGTGAACAGAAGGATCTGAGTCCAGAGCAGAGCTGTGCAGGCTTATAATAACACCAGACCTTTCACTTGTGACAGACACTGAATTGCAATCACTCCCCCGTCCACACACACCCGCTACGATGTGACTCCGTGTGTATGTTAAAAAGCTGCTGCATACACAGAAACGTGACGCATCCTGGATGTCCTTGTGCATTTCTGCTGTCCCTCATTTCACAGTCGACCCATCACGCCGTCCTTTGGACTCCCTCGGACATCATGTATCATCCACCCTACTCTTCCTCCTCCTCCTCCTCCTCCTCCTCCTCCTCCCTACCTGCAGGACCTGAGCTCATTGTTTTCGCCCTGCTGATTAACCTCTCTCCGCCTCAAGGAATGTCTCACATTGGCTTTGTGGGCGAACACGGGCGGCGACAGCACGGAAACATGCTCAGTTTATTCTAATGAGCTGCAGCCGCTCAGAGCTGCGGGCGAGTTGACCTGCTGTGATGGGCACCTGCTTGGTGGCCGGCGCCACAGGAAGTGGGATGGAAGCAGACTGGAGCTGAAGGAAGACTGAGTCAGTCCTGACAGAAGTATTTGGTAGAGGGGGTCTGAACGGATGATGTTCATGAAGGTTTTCAGGAGCGTTTAAAGTTACTGCATCTCAACAAACCAGTTTCAGCACCACCACCATTTCCATTTCGCTTCTCGTTTAACTGGAAATCAGAGGAACCTGAATCGGCTTCTGGGTCGGATCCAGACCCGAGGCAGGCTGCTCATGAAGTCGGGAGGAAGTTTTCATGCACAAGCAGGCCTGTCAGTGACCACAAGTCTCTTAGGAAATGATCTCATGATGACTGCATCTTCCTCTGTACCTTCACACAAAGTCCACTGATGTCCCCAGCATGGCCTAGACCAGGGATCCCCAATCCTGGTCCCGGAGGACCCGTGTCCTGCAGGTTCTCCAAGTGTCCCTGCTGCAGCACACCTGATTCAAATCAATGTGCTTTTCAGCAGAGCTGGTCTGAGCATGAATCAGGTGTGCTGCAGCAGGGACACTTGGAAAACCTGCAGGACCCCGGTCCTCGTGGACCAGGGTTGGGGATCCCTGGTCTGGAGGATCCTCCTTCTCTTGGCAGGTGAAAGCAGATGACAGCTGGAAGGTGGACTAATCTGTCCACAGAGCATGTCGTCTGTCTTTCTGTCCCCCTGAGCTGCTGTCTTCGTCCCATTTCAGGCTCTGGATCCAGTGTTGGACTGTTAAGTGAAGGAGGTTTCTGAGTCCTCCAGAGACCACATTACAGGGTTTCTCCTGCCTGAGGACCGGAAGGTCCCGACGGTCCAACGTGTCCTTGTCCTTTCCAGTCGGACACTTTTCCAAACTTCTGGAATATTTTCAGACTGAAGGTCTGTTCCTGGGAAACACGAATATCCTTCATATCCTGCTGTGTGTGTGTATGTGTGCGTGATTGTGTGTGTGTGTGTGCTGCGTTGCTGTAAAGTTAAACTCAGCTCTAATGTGATGTTTTCAGTTGGAAAGAAAAGTTAAGGTTTCTCAGCCTCGCGGTGTTGCTAGGCAACAGCTGCTGCAGGAATTAAATGTAATAACAGTCAGAATGGCATCGAACGAGTCAGAAACAGATATTAAAGGTGGGTAGCTGGTGTGAGGATTACTGCTCTGACTTTTAGTTTCCTTTGTTGGGATCATTTCCTTTTATTTTGGAGGGTTTGGTTGTACTGACTTCCTGTCACATGGTTCTTTGTTCCTCACATGTCATTAATCTCGCTGTATATCTTCTGTCAGCATCCTCTGGTCTGCCAGATCATTTACTCTTCCTTGTTCCGCTGCTGTTCTGCTTCTGTTGCTCAGTCTGAATAAGTCCTGTTCAGTCTCTCTGTTGGGTTTTGGGCAGGTCATCATCATCCTCATCATCATCATCATCCTTATCATCATCCTCACCGCAGGGAACTACGATTCCACGTGTCTGGACATGGTTCCTGCTGCAGCACCAGTGGGACCAGTTGGTGTTCTCCCTCCACATCGTGACATCCACCATGATGTGATTCTAGATTAGAAAACATCTTATCCTCCTTTTTCACCTCCTGGTTTCAGTGACTTCTTGTTCTCTTTGTCCCTCTGGTCCTCCATTGACGCTAACATAGATGCTAACATAGACACTAACAGAGATGCTAACATAGACGCTAACAGATATGCTAACATAGATGCTAACATAGATACTAACATAGATGCTAACATAGATACTAACATAGATGCTAACATAGATACTAACAGAGATGCTAACAGAGATGCTAACATAGATACTAACATAGATGCTAACATAGATTCTAACAGAGATGCTAACAGAGATACTAACGTTAGCTGCATCTTACAGTGACTCACCTCACCAGGTGTGTTTTCTGTGGTGAACCTAAAGTTGTGGATTTTTATACCATCAACGATGCTGTTTATTGATCTTTTGTCTCTTTATGAAGTTTTTTTCCCCCAACAGTTACAGCGAAAGGTGGAGCAGGATGAGGCGTGCTCACCGCTCGGTAATTGTTTTGTGCTAGCTGCATGTCTGTCTGCGTGATGTTTCATCACAGTTGCGTGTGAGGAAGTTGATCACATTCAGCAGCAGACCAAATGGAAGATATCAAAATGAAAAGCTTGGTCATGAGTCTTATACGATGGGTGTACATGGGTGACATGTACACGTGACGTGAATGCGTGTCGGACACGAGGTTTTCAATCTCTCATGCTTGCAGAGGAATCTGCTCCACTCTTTTTTCCAGCGTTGCTTCAGTTCATGAGGTCTGCAGCTCTCTGAAGGTCCCGCCTCAGCATCTCGGTCAGACTCAGGATTTTGACCAGATCGTGTCAACACCTCTTCCAGCCACTCGGTTGTGGATCTGCTGCTGCGATTGGACTCATTGACCTGCTGCAGGTTTGCTTGTTGCTGTTGTGTTTCCAGTCTTTGTTCCTCTGGAAGAAGAATGAGCATAATGACACAGTTTAATATGTTGTGCTGTTTTTTATTTGAAGATGTGTTTACGTCTTTTAAAGCTCAGCGAGAACCAGATGTCCTTTGTTGTCCCAACATGTAGAATCTTAGAAATGAAACAGGTTGTGCATTCTTTCCCATTTCAACCAGCTGCTCCAGTAAACACAAGTATGTTGCATCAAAGAATCCATATGAATAGAATCACAGTGGTTTCTGAAATCTTGCTGAGTCCATGCACTGGTTTCCAGTAGATAATCATGTCTGCTCTTAATGCAGAAGATCACCAGCATCCAGATTTGTCCCAGAATACAGAGATTCCATCTGATTCTCTGAATCTTCCCTGTCCATCTTTCCACCTAAGAGACTCTAAAATCCTGCTTTCCAGTTAAACCAGTCATGTTACTGACCTGTTCCCAGTTAAGCCAGTCATGTTACCGACCTGCTCCCAGTTAAACCAGTGAATGCTCCTCCAGATGTTTCCCAGCCTGTAGCTGCTGCTGTTCCAGCTGTTTCCAGATGTCTTGCTGCATCCTCTGACTTGTACTGGGAGGAGAAGAGGCTTGATGGGATGAGGGAATGGTTGTATTCTGCTTCCGACAACGTTCCCACTTCTTCGTCTTTCCGGTTCAGATGAAAGACGAATAACTTGTCGGCTCTGATGGCGGCTCAGCCGGCGGGTGAAGCTGGCGATGTGACACGTGGAGGAAGGACCTTCAGAACTGTAAGACCACACAGCTCCCCTCTTCAGGGAAACAGCAGCGTGTGTGTGTGTGTGACCGTAGTAAAGCATCTGTTCTTGATATAAAGAGCAGCAGTGTGTTTCCACAGCGCGGCGGTTCTGTTTGGGGGACTGAAGATGATCCGATGCTGCAGCACACCAGCTGAGCTGATGGCTGGACGTGTCCGCCTGCTGCCTGGTCGCCCTGACAGCACCTTCCCAGCAGGGGCAACGCTTCACATAATAGGAAATCAATTTTATTTTTGTTGCCTGGGTAAGTGGACTTAGGGAATAATTACTGAGCGAAGAGGCAGAGGAAGGAGAGGCCATCCTCACAGCTTATCGGCTCTGGTCTTCCTGCTCCTGTGCTGATGTGAAACCAATGCCATTATCCAGTTAAATCCGCCATGGAGGACTCCTGCTCAGGAAGAATAACAGCGGTGTAAGGCTGCACCATCGATGTGTGGAGCTCCTCTAATGAGATTCCTTGGGGTGCACTTTCAAATTGCTTGGATTTCATGATTCTTCCAGAGCTGACTTTTTTCCATCTTGCTAGTGGCTCCACAGGGACGGGAGGCAACAAATGATTACACACTTAAACACCCTGATGCTCTTACCGGGATACTTAATTTGTTCCAGTCATACCCCTGAAGTCCAATCCTGCTTGCCTCCACTAACACTGAGACAAAGGCAGGCACAGGCTTCCCCATGAGCACAGACCGACACACACACACACACACACACACACTCACAC
>NC_136613.1:35551482-35553982 GCF_933228915.1 Telmatherina bonti | reverse complement strand
TCCGGGGGACCAGTACCCGGGTCAGGCTGATGTTGCTGATCTGCTATGACTTGGTTTTCAACCTCCCATGAGACTGCAGCCACGATGCAGGAGGCTGGCAGGATGGTTTCCTCCACGGAGGTGGTGGCTTCAGGGGCAAACTGACGGGACAGTGAGTCGGGTTTCTGGTTCTTGGAGCCTGGTTTGTATGACAGTGTGAAATGGAACCGGTTGAAAAATAGAGACCAACGGGCTTGGCGGGGATTCAATTGTTTAGCCGACTGCAAATACTCCAGGTTTCTGTGATCTGTCCAAATGAGGAATGGAACTCTGGATCCTTCCAGCCAGTGCCGCCAGTGCTCTAGAGCCAGCTTGATGGCAAGGAGTTCTCGGTCCCCAACATGATAATTGTGTTCCGCAGGGGTAAGACGTCGGGAAAAGTAGGCACAGGGGTGTAATTTCTGGGTCTCAGGAGATCTCTGGGACAACACGGCTCCTACCCCGGTGTCCGAGGCATCCACCTCCACTACAAATTGGCGGTTCAGGTCCGGATGGAGAAGAACTGGAGCTGAGGTGAACAGTTCCTTAAGTTTGTCGAAAGCTTGGGCTGCTGCGTCTGACCAGAAAAAGGGAACTGATGGGGAAGTGAGACGTGTTAGGGGGAGAGCTGTACGGCTGAAGTTGCGGATAAAGCGTCGATAAAAGTTTGCAAAACCCAGAAAGCGCTGCAGTTGTTTTACAGAGGTAGGAGTCGGCCACTCCACAACAGCCTTGATCTTATCAGGGTCAGCTCTGACCTGTCCACGCTCGAAGATATAGCCCAGAAATGAGATGGTATCTTTATGAAAGTCACTTTTCTGCCTTTACAAATAAGCGGTTTTCCAACAGTCTCTGAAGTACCTGTTTGACATGTTGCTCATGTTCCGAGTGAGTCCGGGAGAAAATGAGGATGTCATCCAAATAAACAAACACAAAACGGTTAATAAGATCTCTCAGCACGTCGTTAACCATGGTCTGAAATACTGCAGGAGCGTTACACAACCCAAAAGGCATGACCAGATATTCGAAGTGGCCGAGAGGGGTTCTGAAGGCAGTCTTCCATTCATCACCTTCTTTTATTCTCACCAAATGATATGCGTTGCGGAGGTCCAATTTAGTGAAAATCGTGGCGCCGTGAAGGGAGTTGAATACAGAGTCAAGCAGAGGTAAAGGGTACTTATTCTTCACAGTGATAGCGTTTAAGCCACGATAATCTATACAAGGCCTGAGTGAACCATCCTTCTTCGAGACGAAGAAAAATCCAGCCCCTACGGGTGACGAAGAGGGCCTGATTAGTCCTGCAGCGAGAGAATCTGAGATATATGTCTCCATAGCCTCAGTCTCTGGTCGGGAGATGTTATATAGATGGCAGGTGGGTAATGGCGCCCCCGGGAGCAGATCAATGGAACAGTCATAAGGTCTATGTGGGGGAAGAGCTGAGGCGTTGTCCTTGCTAAAGACCTCCCTTAAGTCGTGATAGACTGGGGGAACGGTGGACAGGTCAAGGGGAACAGGTTGGCGGCTGGAAACAAGGGTAGCAGGGACAGCTGAATGAAGGCAGGTGGCATGACAGAAGGAACTCCAGTTAATAATCCTCCCACTCTGCCAGTCCAGGTGGGGGTTGTGCTGAGCCAGCCAAGGGTGGCCTAAAACCAGAGGGGATTTAGGTGAGTCGATGTAAAACGAGATAAGTTCTTGATGATTACCCGAAACAATCATCTTTATAGGAAGGGATTGCAGTGTGATGGTGTAAAGAAGACTGCCATCCAGGGCCTGCGCAGAGATGGGGGATGAGAGGGTCTTCAAGCCAACATGTAGCGAGCTAGCTAAGGATCTATCCAAAAAATTGGCCTCTGCACCAGAGTCAACCAAGGCATCAACAGAATGGGGGACATTATCGCTGAACAGGACTGCTGGGATGAGAGTTTTAGTGTGGGGAAATACCTCAGAGGATGTGGTCGTCAGTACCCCCACTGCTGCTGACGACCCTGGTCTTTTGATCGGTTGGGACAGAAAGAAATACGATGTCCAGGTAGTCCACAGTAGTAACAGTCACCCGAGGTCCTTCTCCTCTGCCGCTCCTCCGGGGAAACGTGCGCTCTTCCCAGCTGCATATGCTCCTCTGTGGGAGTGGCTGTGTGAGGGAAGGATGGTATTGCTCCAGAGAAATACTCCTGCTTGTTACTAGATTGGGATCTCCGTTCCCGGTCCCTCTCCCGCAGTCGGTTGTCCACCCGGATGGCGAGGGAAATTAGTCCCTCCAGGGACTCAGGCGTGTCACGGGTTGCCAGTTCATCCTTCAACCGGCTGTTCAGACTGTTAGCAAAAACGTCACGGAGAGCATCATCATTCCACCCAGAATCTGCGGCGGCTGTCCTGAAATCAACAGCAAAGTTAGCCACACTCATACTTCCTTGACGGAGGCTGAGGAGACGTGTAGCAGACTCTCTGCCTCTTACAGGATGGTCAAAAACCTTTTTCA
>NC_136613.1:35503982-35548982 GCF_933228915.1 Telmatherina bonti | reverse complement strand
TACCCCCCACCCCTGTCAATGCCCCCCCACCACTCCACACATGCAGCCGATCCAGCACCACCCAGGGCCAGCAGCAGTCCCACCCCCGCCAGGCCAGCCCAGACCCAGGCCCCCTGAACACCTACATTTTTAAAAACGTCTCAGATGTGGCTAAAAAGTTTTTACGCTCTCTTGAGGTGATTTTTATATAGATATATATCGCTCAAGTGCAATGGAAACACTTTATTTGCCCGTATCCCCGGAAGGGACGTGGGGGTCATGTGACCAGTTCATTTCCAGTGAAGATGGTGCGGTGTGAAATAAACAGCGAATTTCAGAGTTTTACAAAAGAAAATGAGAGAGAAAAGCTTCGAAAAGAGCAGATTCCCAGCAGCAAATAAAAAACTCCTTGCATGAGCCGGGATTCTCATAAAATGTCAGGAGAGGAACAAGATTTTACTAAACACTGTTGGAAACACCTGCAAATCGAACTGTTGTTTGTTAAAACTTACAAATGTCGCTTTTATTTTGCTACATAATGTCATGGAAACGCAGCTGCTGCATGAAAAGAAGAAGTTTGTGTGTGAATCAGTCTTTAGCGTCTTCATCTTGATAGCTTTCGGTCTACATATTGACAGTTACAGGGGCTGTATGTATGACCTGGTCTCGACAGAAACATGTGATTTTAAAGCAGAAGCACCAGAATCAACATGTGTGTAACTGTGTCAGGAACACCGTATAACACGTAAACTTTGTCTCCTCCTACAGAAAACCTTTTTGACAAAAGAGCAGCCCCGTTTTCCAAGAATAAGTAAAGATGAGAAGCTGTATGAGTCAGACGTGTCTGTAAGCAGCTCTGCTGTCGTGGCGCACCTCGATCAGAAGCTGTACAGTGGACAGGGAAGTTGTCATTGTTTCTGTGTGGGCTTTGAACTGTTTGGTTTGGATGCTGATGCCTCGTGGCGTCTGCAGACATCTTCTGTCCTGCACACTCGTAGCGCTGCAGCGGACCAGCAGAGGCTAATGTTACGTAACTCGTGTCTGAAAGGAGTAAAGATGATGGCTTCTTCAGCAAACCACGTGACAGGAAGGACTATATGACATTACAAATGGAGACAGGCTGCATGATGGCACAGATGCAGCAAGAAGGTCGCTGGTTCAAGGCTCAGCTGGGTCTGAACGGTGGCCTTTCGGTGTGGATGCTGAGCATTCATGCAGCTGCTGAGACCTGCTCGGTGGGTTTTTAGAAGAAAAAGGTCAAGACTGTATTGAAAGGAACCCTGGCTGCACTCGCTTCTCCGGCTTTTGGTAATTGAAAAGAAAGCTGAGCATAATGAGCACATGTGAATGGAGTTAGTTACATCAGGACAATTGTCACAAAAGCTTTCAGTCAAAGACGTTGCATGAACCGTCTGAAGGCAGGTCAGGTTACCTGATCACTCTGAGTTCTCGTTGGGAACGATGGTGAGCGTGAGGGGTTGCTTGTCTCTGTGTTGGTCTGGTGATGGACTGGCGACCTGTCCAGGTGTACCTGCCTCTCGCCTGATGATTGCTGGGATGGACTCCCCCGCCAAAGTTTGACGGGCTGTTGGAACATGGAAGAACTGTGGCCACATACGGCCGCTTCATCCTGCTGTGGTAAATGGAAAAACAAAGCGGCGTGTTTAAGGCTGCAGGAATCCAGAGAACAGTTTCTCAACCTGATCCCAACCCCCCCCCTCCGCCAAATAGCTCTTGTCACAGCAGGCTGTGCATCTTTTGTTTAGTGTGTGAAAAACACAATGAAGGTTGAAGATGATTGAACTTGGGTTGAAATCTGGATGCATCTCTATCCCAACCCAATTAACAGAGAGTCAATAGAGAGCAAATTAAATAGCCCCCGGGTGGCAGACCTTGCCAGAAAATGCCAACCATATCAAGACAGTCAAGGCCAGCACAAAGGCAAGAGCGGCTTGGTTCTGAGAAATCCCTCTGAGCCCGCCTGATTAGAGCAAAGGGGGGATTATTAAGGGCCTTTTCTTTCACGGTGGAAGTAAATGAGGAGAGGATATCCATTCACACAGGGCAAAGGGCTGGGAAAAATGGCCAACTTTAGGTTGAAAACCACAGAGACTGTTCACTGAGGTGTGAACAGCCCAGCTCCCAAAGACAACACAGCAGTGGGAAAGATGAAAAACAAACGAGGGAAGACAAACACCGGAAGCTAGGAGCCGGTCCAGTCCAACCTTTCCCTGTGCCTGGTCTGTGTGGACAGCGCAGCCTTACAGTCGTTCACGCTCCACAAGGTCTGGATTTCCTCCGTGGAATAATCAGACGTTTGACACAAGGTTGGGAAAATCACGTTGAAGCTTTTCAGGTTGATTCTGTTGATTCTGCAACGTCTTTGACTGAAAGCTTTTGTGACAATTGTCCTGATGTAACTAACTCCATTCACATGTGCTCATTATGCTCAGCTTTCTTTTCAATTACCAAAAGCCGGAGAAGCGAGTGCAGCCAGGGTTCCTTTCAATACAGTCTTGACCTTTTTCTTCTACAAACCCACCGAGCAGGTCTCAGCAGCTGCATGAATGCTCAGCATCCTTCATTACTACCTGCATAATTAGGTCCCTTTTCTCATCTAATCACCTATCTGGACTGACTCCCCCTCGTCCAATTTAGTCACAGCATGTCAGATTAGAGGTTAGGGATCCCCCCTTCCTTCACTGGACCTGTAGTGAATGATCTCCCTTCATCTGGAGCATCGAGGCCTGTGGAGACACCTTTCACTGGACATAGTCCTGTTCTGGCAAGACGTGAAGCAGCCAGGGAGCCAAACTAATTACAGCTGGTCCCGTCTCCCGCTCGGTCAAAGCCAGCGGCTTACCCAGCACAATGGGACCTTTAGCAGAGCGCCGACCCTCCTCGCTCCACAATCTGGAGGCGCTGGGGCCTACAAAGGAACTTCCATTAGTGTAATTAGAAGCAAAACTAAATGCACTTTGGTTCAGTATCCGCACTCAGTGGTTTGGCTGCTTTTAGTCTTTTTTTTAGTGGAGGGACGACTGGATTCTTCAAGCTATTGTTGAACAACAGGGTGATTATGAAACACACTCGGAGCTGAGCAGCCATATCTGATCATGCCCCTTTTACTGTTTGTTTTTCTTTGTGATGACACAAATAGAAAATAAGATAATCTTATCCCCATAGCAACCGGCCTCGAGGCGTATTTCTGAGGGGAGATTATGTCGTGAAAACATGACGCATCACCTCAACAATAGATCTCTAAAATGAAGATGCTGACTACGTCCCTTGAAGCCTTTCTGACTTTGTGAACATGATGCGGAGCTTAACTGGAAATAACTGCATATTTTACTGGAAGTGCTGAGCTGCGTGTAAAATACAGCTTTATGCTTTATGTAGACATAAAGACATGAGCTCATCACAGCGCCGTTCCACACGTCATGCTGTAAACATCTGGGATGGAGACATGCTGCGCCAAGCAACGAGAAGATCTTCTCTTTGTTACTGTTGTTGTTTATGAGGGATATGTAAAATGGCAATGGGAGCCTGAACACTGGTTAAACTGGTTTACCTCTGACATCGGTAAGGACATCACAGGGTCCCACAGAGAGGACCAAAATCTCATCACACATACGCTCATAATGCAGACTATTCTACTCAGTTATTGAAAAAAAGGGTTGATTATATTTCTGACTTTAATAAAAGTGAAAACAGGATTATTTTATATAATTATTTCTGTGGTCCTGCGATGGACTGGCGAGCTGTCCAGGGTGTACCCTGCCTTTCGCCCAAAGACTGCAGGGATAGGCTCCAGCTTCCCCGCGGCCCTTCATCAGACTAAGCTGTTAGGAGGATGAATGAATGAATGAATGAATGAATTATTTCTGTGATGTTATGAGTTTGACGACAGACGTGAAAGCAGGTTGTGTGAGGCTGCAGCTTTAATATCTCAGAAAGGTTTTTAATTTAAATAGAAATCTACAAGTTGAATTAATGAATCCTCTGTGAATCCATGAAGGAAAATATGTCCATTAACTGAATTATAAAGATAAAGATATATGTAATGAGGATCCGTAATTCAGCCACACACACAGGGAGTTCTGGACAAATGACCAGTTTATTGGTGGAGGAGTATGAACAGAAGATCAGTCCGGGGGAATGGTCTGCAGAAGAAACCAGGCAACAGCTGGGAGGTAAACAGGATGGCAAAATACTCGTCCAGGCAAAGACAAGGCTCAGAGATCCAAAGACAGGCAGGGTCGGTAACCAGAAGATCCGAAAAGTTGCGGTGTCCGTCGAGGGCAAGGCAAGGAGGGTAATCCAGGGGCATAAAGCAGAGGGTCGGCAACTGGGGAACAATCCGTAGAACGCTGGAACAAAACTAGACATAGGTCTGATTAGCTTATTTTACCTCATAAATAGTTTATATGTGAACATTTTGACTCACAGATATTAAAAGAAATTTATTTTTTGATCATATTATTCTCATTTTCATCATAAAACATGTTGAAATGATGATTTTCCATCATTTTCACAGATCTGGACGAAACCAAAACTATATTTTCCTTTATTTGAGGACGTCTTCCTTTTCATCTCCTCTTTCTGAGCTGCAGCTTTAAACCCGTCACCTGACAGAACAACCTACTGATTCACGCTAAGGAAACACGTTTATGTTGTTGGCAATGGTTTTCTTACATTACAGCTGCTGGAAAATGCTTCATGACGTCCATGACACAAGCTGGTGTTAGCAGCTAGCTAGCTCGTTCCACACAGCCGCAGCCATGTTAGCAAAATGAAGGGGAACGAGCCAATCAGAAGTCAACATTGAGCAGCGGCGGTGCAGACAGAGAAGCTGATTAGCTGTCTGTACGAGGAAAACGTCGGGGACGTCTCAGAGGTTGTTGGATGTTGGTAGAGACGTGCCTGATGTCCCTACCCAGCGCTACGTCCATGTCTTCAGCCGCAGCATGCATTCCAGACGACAGACTGACGGTCCTGACATGAAGTGAGTATTTATCCCAGGACCCTCCTGGCCTCTCAGACCGCCATGCAGGGCCACAAGGAGACGGGGAAACGGTCCCCGAGGAGGGATTTAGGAACGTTGTGGGATGTTTCCTGCTGCCGTTGTCATTTCACTCTTGTCACACGTTTCTACATCCACTCCAGATTGAGCTGGTACAGCTAAATGCTGTGAAGGAGGAGGAGGTGAAGGCGGAGGAGGAGGAGGAGGTGGAGGAGGAGGAGGAGGTGGAGGAGGAGGAGGTGAAGGAGGAGGAGGTGGAGGAGGAGGAGGAGGAGGAGGAGGTGGAGGAGGAGGAGGTGAAGGAGGAGGAGGTGGAGGAGGAGGAGGAGGAGGAGGAGGAGGAGGTGAAGGAGGAGGAGGAGGAGGAGGAGGAGGAGGTGGAGGAGGAGGAGGTGAAGGAGGAGGAGGTGGAGGAGGAGGAGGAGGTGGAGGAGGTGGAGGAGGTGGAGGAGGAGGAGGTGGAGGAGGAGGTGGAGGACCAGGGACGTTTATTGTCTCCTCATTTATGAGTCCATGAATAGAAGTCACAGGAGACCTGAGGAGTTGTGTTGTTAGGGTGATCGACAGAGGCCGTGAACTCTCTCTCTCTCTGTTAAAAATCTCCCATCATGCCTCAGAATAAAGGAAAAGCATTTCAGCGTGAAGCAGGAGAGCCAGTAAACGGCTTTCTGACAGGAAACATGAGGAAAGACATCCAGTCCATATCTTACTGTGTCTTTTCTGTCCGTGTAAAAACGAAGTAGACATTCAGAAGGAACCAGATCACCACTGGTCTCTGTATGTACGGGTTGGGTCTAATTAGCATGAGGATGGAGGTCCATTTGGGCTGATGGTGTTGATGACAGCGCCTGCTGCCTCCTTCAGCTGTGCTGCATCGTGTACTAACCCTGTCAGCTTCGGGGTCCAGCATCCGTCTGCTAATGAGCCCTTCCTCCCTCACGGTCAGCCACCTGGACATCCATCAGCACCAGGGATCTGGGCCTTCAGCGGCGCCGAGCCCAGTCTCCAAGAAGCCCGCTCCCAGAGGAGGAGGGGGCGGAGGCGTGAGTCAGAATCTGGCTGGAGACGTTGTCGTCACCTCCTCCTGGCGCACCTCCAACTCTGTCACTCAGCACGTTTCCCTGGTGGATTTCCATCATCACGCCGATGTTGAGACGAGGCTGTCGGCATCGGCGGGGGGAACAGGCAGGCTGGTATCTGTGAAGGATCCATTACACAATTATTTCAGCAATTAATTCTTATGTTCATGGCAAGAAGGAGCCGTGTCAGCGTACTGGTGAAACAGGGAACACAGAGCTGGACAGGATTCTGAAGGTCGACTGGACCGTCTGCTCCTGCTTGCAGGATGAATCCAGCAGGGGGTGAATCCCAGATTTCCATGAAGACTCCGATGAAATGAGACAAATTCCATCTCACTGGATTCAGTTAGGAGTCGGATCCAATCAGACTGGATTTAACAAAACATTTCCAGATGAGTTGGAAAATGTCCGCAAGGAATTTCCTGCTAAAAAACTCCTCGTTGCAATCTGAGCCGGATCCTCCGGCAGTCACATGACACGCAGGATCATGTCTGTACGACTCTTTACATTAGGATTACTTTACTCACTCCTAGGATTACTTTACTTACTCCTAGGATTACTTTACTCACTCCTAGGATTACTTTACTCACTCCTAGGATTACTTTACTTACTCCTAGGATTACTTTACTTACTCCTAGGATTACTTTACTTACTCCTAGGATTACTTTACTCATTGCTAGGATTACTTTACTTACTCCTAGGATTACTTTACTCACTCCTAGGATTACTTTTCTTACTCCTAGGATTACTTTACTTACTCCTAGGATTACTTTACTTACTCCTAGGATTACTTTACTCATTGCTAGGATTACTTTACTTACTCCTAGGATTACTTTACTCATTGCTAGGATTACTTTACTTACTCCTAGGATTACTTTACTCACTCCTAGGATTACTTTACTTACTCCTAGGATTACTTTACTTACTCCTAGGATTACTTTACTCACTCCTAGGATTACTTTACTCACTCCTAGGATTACTTTACTTACTCCTAGGATTACTTTACTTACTCCTAGGATTACTTTACTCATTGCTAGGATTACTTTACTTACTCCTAGGATTACTTTACTCATTGCTAGGATTACTTTACTTACTCCTAGGATTACTTTACTCACTCCTAGGATTACTTTACTTACTCCTAGGATTACTTTACTTACTCCTAGGATTACTTTACTTACTCCTAGGATTACTTTACTCATTGCTAGGATTACTTTACTTACTCCTAGGATTACTTTACTCATTGCTAGGATTACTTTACTTACTCCTAGGATTACTTTACTCACTCCTAGGATTACTTTACTTACTCCTAGGATTACTTTACTTACTCCTAGGATTACTTTACTCACTCCTAGGATTACTTTACTTACTCCTAGGATTACTTTACTCACTCCTAGGATTACTTTACTTACTCCTAGGATTACTTTACTCATTGCTAGGATTACTTTACTTACTCCTAGGATTACTTTACTCACTCCTAGGATTACTTTACTCACTCCTAGGATTACTTTACTTACTCCTAGGATTACTTTACTTACTCCTAGGATTACTTTACTCACTCCTAGGATTACTTTACTCACTCCTAGGATTACTTTACTTACTCCTGGGATTACTTTACTCACTGCTAGGATTACTTTACTTACTCCTAGGATTACTTTACTTACTCCTAGGATTACTTTACTCACTCCTAGGATTACTTTACTTACTCCTAGGATTACTTTACTCACTCCTAGGATTACTTTACTTACTCCTAGGATTACTTTACTCACTCCTAGGATTACTTTACTTACTCCTAGGATTACTTTACTCACTCCTAGGATTACTTTACTCACTCCTAGGATTACTTTACTTACTCCTAGGATTACTTTACTTACTCCTAGGATTACTTTACTCACTCCTAGGATTACTTTACTCACTCCTAGGATTACTTTACTTACTCCTGGGATTACTTTACTCACTGCTAGGATTACTTTACTTACTCCTAGGATTACTTTACTTACTCCTAGGATTACTTTACTCACTCCTAGGATTACTTTACTTACTCCTAGGATTACTTTACTCACTCCTAGGATTACTTTACTTACTCCTAGGATTACTTTACTCATTGCTAGGATTACTTTACTTACTCCTAGGATTACTTTACTCACTCCTAGGATTACTTTACTCACTCCTAGGATTACTTTACTTACTCCTAGGATTACTTTACTCATTGCTAGGATTACTTTACTTACTCCTAGGATTACTTTACTCCCTCCTAGGATTACTTTACTCACTCCTAGGATTACTTTACTCACTGCTAGGATTACTTTACTCACTCTTAGGATTACTTTACTCACTGCTAGGATTACTTTACTCATTCTAGGATTATTTTACTCATTCCTGAGATTACTTTACTCATGCTAGGATTACTTTACTCACTCCCAGGATTACTTTACTCATGCTAGGATTACTTTACTCTTTCCTAGGATTACTGAATGAACTGGGTGCCTATCCACTGGTTTCCAGTGGAAGTAATGTGGTTTTCATTTAGGAGGAGAAGATAATATTTTTACATTTACTTAGACACAGTAACACATGGCTGGATTCT
Organism: Telmatherina bonti; assembly: GCF_933228915.1. NCBI lineage: Eukaryota > Metazoa > Chordata > Actinopteri > Atheriniformes > Telmatherinidae > Telmatherina > Telmatherina bonti. The sequence goes on along the minus strand of NC_136613.1, from coordinate 35,540,317 downwards.
GATTCTTGTGTAGGAATCTGACATGCCTCAGCTTCTAGTAGTTGTGGTAATATACTTCTGGCTTTGTCATGTCAGACAGAAAGACGAGTCCTGGTCAAGAGGAGGTTAATGACCTAATGGTAAAGTTCGCTAAACTAGCCTTGTTCTGACTGCAGTGACTCTGGACTGGTGATGGATTCGGTTTTTGAATGAAGGACTCTATGTGGTACGTGTTGTGCTGGCTGTGGAGTAAAGCTGCAGCACAGCTTTCCCTCAGAGAATAATGAGGTGGACGCGATGCTTTGAGGCCGGATGCAAGTGGAAGAATTAATGTCAGAGTTGAATGCCAGACTTCAGTTCCCCTCCGCCGCAGCGTAACGATGAAGTTGTGCTAATTAATAGTAAAACAAAGAAAAGATGATTAAAAAGAAAAACTTGTTGGAAGTTATGCTCGCAAGAGAAAAGACACTAATGCTGCTTGTAAGAAGAAGAGTAATTATGATGTAGGCACAAAGCTGATAACTGGTTCAGCTTTCTGCCTCCTCGCTGTCCTCCATCCACGAGTTTCCACGCTGCTCCCCTCAAACCGTCCCTTTCTGGAGATGAAACCTCCTCTAAAGGCTACTGTACATGTTGCTCTGCACAGGAAGTCTCCTCCAACGGTCACGCCACCGTCTGAGGTGTTCCCCGTTGTCATAGAAACAGCACTGTGCTCTTGTTTCCTGGTTTATTTACAGATAGGAGACCCTAAACACGCCGAGTCCTGCTGCAGTTTCACAGAAGGATCGTCTGGTTCGTCTCCTCACACGCCGCTCCGTGGATACTCTGAGAAGACGGGAGCGCGGAACGTTGGCAGAAAAAGATGCTTGTAATGATGTTATGAAGAAGTAAAAGAACAGGCTTCATGGCAAAGCTGGGTGACTGTATGATGAGGTGAAACGAGGATCAGGGGTCTGGATTCAGAACTCTGAAACCAGAATGTCAGAAACTTTCAGTCATTCATGATCAAACTTTTAGCTCAACAATCTGGAGGTTTGTTTGCACAGTGTAAAAATCCCATTATGTTTTAGTTTTTAGCTTTAGTGCACATGGAAACGTGGAAAAAGTGACGCAGAGAGCTCGTCTTCATGCCCAACGTGGATTACCAACCAAATGTAATTACTGGATTTCCTGTTAGATTAGTGATTGTCACAAAGTGCCTCTCTTCTCATCATGCTTGCATGGATGTAATTAACATTACATTGATTCCCTCTTTGTCTTCCAGCTCCTGAAACAGTCATTTCTGATCCAGGTCCAGCTTATAGCGTTTGCATCACCACCATCTGTCGAACGGTGAAAACAGGGAATGAAGAAGTTGTTGAGACAAACTGGCTCCTCTCTCCACGTACTTCTGCTTTCCACCTTGTTTTATTTAAATACATCTGTTCCTGAACCATGTTCCTGAACATGGTGGCATAGTGGTTAGCTCTGTGGCCTCACAGCAAGAAGGCTGCTGGTTTGATCCTTGGGGGGGGGGGCTCAAACTGCAGCCTTTCTGTGTGGAGGTGCATGGTCTCCCTCTGAAAGACAGACCTGCCAGGTTAATTGGTTACTCTGTATTGTGTAGAGGTAATTATTGTGTGTCTTTGTGTTGGCTGTGTGATGGACTGGCAGTCTGTCCAGGGTCTACCCCCTTCACCTCCAGAACTGCACGTTAACTGCAGTGAATGCATGAAAATACATTTTTAACTTGAAACATGTCTTTTACTGGAACACTTTCAGCCAATAAATGCAGTTTATTTGACCCCTGATTAAACCCAGCTTTTCATTAACCTAATCTTTTCATTATCTAAGATAATCTCAAGAACAACTGGCATAAAAATGACAAGATGACGTCGTGGTGGATGTTAGATATGCAGCTGCTGCTGCCAACAGAGAAACTTCAGATTCCTTCAGTAACAGTTCGAACCGCCTGCTTCGTCATCAGGATCAGGGATTCTGAATAAGATGTGCATCTGTCCTGATGAACAGAGAGATTAGCTTGTAGTGTCTGCATGGGGCTGATCACTGCTACGCTGTTTTTCTGGGAGACCCTCCGACTTGGCGGAGGACTGCGCTCTCCGAACACTTCCGGTTTAGTCTGAACCCACAGTCTGTCTCACAGCGTGGCCGTGTGTGCATCTAGATGGGATTTCCCTTCATTTGAAGCGAGCTGTTAGCTGTTGGTCCAATGTGGAGTCAGAGCAGTTTCCATGAACTGGTTCACAGACTTGTTGCTGCTTCCGTTTCCATAGCGACATATGGACAGCGATTCGGTTTAAAATAAGAGTAAAAATAATCCCTAGAGAGCATAAAAGTCTCTTCTGAAGGTTTCTTTTATCTATTTATATATTTCTTCTGTTTCCATCAACATTTTCTGACGCGGAACTGATGGCCTGAAGTCTGATGCTGCGCCAGTTTGTAGAGGAACACTTCCTGTTAGCATCAGTTAGCGTCTGTGTCCACGGTCACATCCACGGTACGAACAAACTCATTCATTACATTCTCGCTGTCAGCAGACTTTAGTTTATTATCTGATGGCTTTGGATGCTTTCTCATATGAACAACCAAACAATCTGCACTCAGTGTAAATCACCCAAATAAAGACATAATCCCAAAACCTACTTTATAATTTCATAACCCCCAAATTTACTTACCTACTTTAACGTTTATTAGTGAATTCATGGAGGTGAAACACAAAAAAACCTTCTTACAGAAGTTTAGTGTTGCATATAATTAGTGTCCTTGAAGGAAAAAAAAAGCTTAAAATTGCTTGAAATGAGGGGCGCTCGGCGCTCAGCGTCAAGAGAAAGAAACAAGAACATGTCTCTGCAGTTTTATTAATGAATTTCTTTGATGGAAAAGGCCACCTTAATTATTTTTTCTTATGTGTCCAATTTTTGCTCGATTAAGCATGATGACAGTGTGATTTAGAGATGAGTAATGTAATTACTGATAAAGCGCTGCAGTACGGGGCCCATGCCTAATTTAAAACGCCTTCCTTCCTTTGAACTTCCTGCAGACAGATCTTTGCAGTGAATGACATACATGTATTCCTCTTATTCTGCTCAGGTGGGCGTGAACACCGTGAAGCTTCTCCTTCTCTCTGTTGCTTCCAAAGTCGACGATTAAAATCTGACAGCTTTAGATTTAATTAACTTACAGTTGTACTTTTTATTCTGAAGCTTCTCAGCAAGAATGTTACAAAAAAAGCATCATTCTAAAGAACAATCAGATGCAGAGCATCACTGCCGACTAAGTCTAACAGAGTTAGACAGTCATGAGATTCCTCCTGAGATCCAGGACGAGTAGACGCTGCCGTTATTATATTTATGCATCTTTAGTGTGGAAACAGTCAGTTTTACACACAGATACATAAAACTCTTCATGAAACCTACTGCCTGGACAAGAGAAAAGAAAGGTTGGACTAATAAATAGATTTAATTTAAATTAAATTAATTCAAATTAAATTAATTAAACTTTGACTATTTTTGTTTTATTATTCTTTTAAACTTGAAACCTTATATGGGAATAACTTTAGATGGATTAACCCTTTAACAAGAAATAACGGCCAGAGAATCCCACTGTTCGTGCAGCAACAGCTGGGAAATCCTCCAATCTTGAAAGTGTCCCAACGCTGCACCAAGCTGAGTGTTTGACATGGTTGCAGCTCTTTGTGATGTTGTGTTGAATGGAATCTGGTTGACAAGTTAAAGGAACAGTGTGGAACTAACTTGGCTTTTCTTGGCAAAAGTCGAGTTTTGCTTCAATGAATATGTATTTTTACCAAAGTCTACAACTGCATCAGAATGACACACAACTGCATCAGAATGAAACACAACTTCATCAGAATGAAACACAACTGCATGAGGATGAAACACAACTTCATCAGAATGAAACACAACTGCATCAGAATGAAACACAACTTCATCAGAATGAAACACAACTGCATGAGGATGAAACACAACTTCATCAGAATGAAACACAACTGCATGAGGATGAAACACAACTGCATCAGAATGAAACACAACTTCATGAGAATGAAACACAACTTCATCAGAATGAAACACAACTGCATGAGGATGAAACACAACTTCATCAGAATGAAACACAACTGCATGAGGATGAAACACAACTGCATCAGAATGAAACACAACTTCATGAGAATGAAACACAACTTCATGAGAATGAAACACAACTGCATGAGAATGAAACACAACTTTACGAGAATGAAACACAACTTCATGAGAATGAAACACAACTGCATGAGAATGAAACACAACTTCATCAGAATGAAACACAACTGCATGAGAATGAAACACAACTGCATCAGAATGAAACACAACTGCATCAGAATGAAACACAACTTCATCAGAATGAAACACAACTGCATGAGAATGAAACACAACTGCATGAGAATGAAACACAACTTCATCAGAATGAAACACAACTGCATGAGAATGAAACACAACTGCATCAGAACGAAACACAACTTCATCAGAATGAAACACAACTGCATGAGAATGAAAAACAACTGCATCAGAATGAAACACAACTTCATCAGAATGAAACACAACTTCATGAGAATGAAACACAACTTCATCAGAATGAAACACAACTGCATGAGAATGAAACACAACTTCATGAGAATGAAACACAACTGCATGAGGATGAAACACAACTGCATCAGAATGAAACACAACTTCATCAGAATGAAACACAACTTCATCAGAATGAAACACAACTGCATCAGAATGAAACACAACTGCATCAGAATGAAACACAACTTCATGAGAATGAAACACAACTTCATGAGAATGAAACACAACTGCATGAGAATGAAACACAACTTCATCAGAATGAAATACAACTTCATGAGGATGAAACACAACTTCATGAGAATGAAACACAACTGCATGAGAATGAAACACAACTTCATGAGGATGAAACACAACTTCATCAAAATGAAACACAACTGCATGAGGATGAAACACAACTTCATCAGAATGAAACACAACTGCATCAGAATGAAACACAACTTCATCAGAATGAAACACAACTGCATGAGGATGAAACACAACTTCATCAGAATGAAACACAACTGCATCAGAATGAAACACAACTGCATCAGAATGAAACACAACTGCATCAGAATGAAACACAACTTCATGAGAATGAAACACAACTTCATGAGAATGAAACACAACTGCATGAGAATGAAACACAACTTTATGAGAATGAAACACAACTTCATGAGAATGAAACACAACTGCATGAGAATGAAACACAACTTCATCAGAATGAAACACAACTGCATGAGAATGAAACACAACTGCATCAGAATGAAACACAACTGCATCAGAATGAAACACAACTGCATGAGAATGAAACACAACTGCATCAGAATGAAACACAACTTCATCAGAATGAAACACAACTGCATCAGAATGAAACACAACTTCATGAGAATGAAACACAACTTCATGAGAATGAAACACAACTTCATCAGAATGAAACACAACTGCATGAGAATGAAACACAACTTCATGAGAATGAAACACAACTGCATGAGGATGAAACACAACTGCATCAGAATGAAACACAACTTCATCAGAATGAAACACAACTTCATCAGAATGAAACACAACTGCATCAGAATGAAACACAACTTCATGAGAATGAAACACAACTTCATGAGAATGAAACACAACTGCATGAGAATGAAACACAACTTTATGAGAATGAAACACAACTTCATGAGAATGAAACACAACTGCATGAGAATGAAACACAACTTCATCAGAATGAAACACAACTGCATGAGAATGAAACACAACTGCATCAGAATGAAACACAACTGCATCAGAATGAAACACAACTGCATGAGAATGAAACACAACTGCATCAGAATGAAACACAACTTCATCAGAATGAAACACAACTGCATGAGAATGAAACACAACTTCATCAGAATGAAATACAACTTCATGAGGATGAAACACAACTTCATGAGAATGAAACACAACTGCATGAGAATGAAACACAACTTCATGAGGATGAAACACAACTTCATCAGAATGAAACACAACTGAATCAGAATGAAACACAACTGCATGAGAATGAAACACAACTTCATGAGGATGAAACACAACTGCATGAGAATGAAACACAACTTCATCAGAATGAAACACAACTGCATGAGAATGAAACACAACTGCATCAGAATGAAACACAACTGCATCAGAATGAAACACAACTGCATGAGAATGAAACACAACTGCATCAGAATGAAACACAACTTCATCAGAATGAAACACAACTTCATGAGAATGAAACACAACTGCATGAGAATGAAACACAACTTCATCAGAATGAAACACAACTGCATGAGAATGAAACACAACTGCATCAGAACGAAACACAACTTCATCAGAATGAAACACAACTGCATGAGAATGAAACACAACTGCATCAGAATGAAACACAACTTCATGAGAATGAAACACAACTTCATCAGAATGAAACACAACTTCATCAGAATGAAACACAACTGCATGAGAATGAAACACAACTTCATGAGAATGAAACACAACTGCATGAGGATGAAACACAACTGCATCAGAATGAAACACAACTTCATCAGAATGAAACACAACTTCATCAGAATGAAACACAACTGCATCAGAATGAAACACAACTGCATCAGAATGAAACACAACTTCATGAGAATGAAACACAACTTCATGAGAATGAAACACAACTGCATGAGAATGAAACACAACTTCATGAGGATGAAACACAACTTCATCAAAATGAAACACAACTGCATGAGGATGAAACACAACTTCATCAGAATGAAACACAACTGCATCAGAATGAAACACAACTTCATCAGAATGAAACACAACTGCATGAGGATGAAACACAACTTCATCAGAATGAAACACAACTGCATGAGGATGAAACACAACTTCATCAGAATGAAACACAACTGCATGAGGATGAAACACAACTGCATCAGAATGAAACACAACTTCATGAGAATGAAACACAACTTCATCAGAATGAAACACAACTTCATCAGAATGAAACACAACTGCATGAGAATGAAACACAACTGCATCAGAATGAAACACAACTGCATGAGAATGAAACACAACTGCATCAGAATGAAACACAACTGCATCAGAATGAAACACAACTGCATGAGAATGAAACACAACTGCATCAGAATGAAACACAACTTCATCAGAATGAAACACAACTTCATGAGAATGAAACACAACTGCATGAGAATGAAACACAACTTCATCAGAATGAAACACAACTGCATGAGAATGAAACACAACTGCATCAGAACGAAACACAACTTCATCAGAATGAAACACAACTGCATGAGAATGAAACACAACTGCATCAGAATGAAACACAACTTCCTCAGAATGAAACACAACTTCATGAGAATGAAACACAACTTCATCAGAATGAAACACAACTGCATGAGAATGAAACACAACTTCATGAGAATGAAACACAACTGCATGAGGATGAAACACAACTGCATCAGAATGAAACACAACTTCATCAGAATGAAACACAACTTCATGAGAATGAAACACAACTGCATCAGAATGAAACACAACTGCATCAGAATGAAACACAACTTCATGAGAATGAAACACAACTTCATGAGAATGAAACACAACTGCATGAGAATGAAACACAACTTCATGAGAATGAAACACAACTGCATGAGAATGAAACACAACTTCATCAGAATGAAATACAACTTCATGAGGATGAAACACAACTTCATGAGAATGAAACACAACTGCATGAGAATGAAACACAACTTCATGAGGATGAAACACAACTTCATCAGAATGAAACACAACTGAATCAGAATGAAACACAACTGCATGAGAATGAAACACAACTTCATGAGGATGAAACACAACTTCATCAGAATGAAACACAACTGCATCAGAATGAAACACAACTGCATCATAATGAAACACAACTTCATCAGAATGAAACACAACTTCATCAGAATGAAACACAACTGCATCAGAATGAAACACAACTGCATCAGAATGAAACACAACTTCATGAGAATGAAACACAACTGCATGAGAATGAAACACAACTTCATGAGGATGAAACACAACTGCATCAGAATGAAACACAACTGCATCAGAATGAAACACAACTTCATGAGAATGAAACACAACTTCATGAGAATGAAACACAACTGCATCAGAATGAAACACAACTTCATGAGAATGAAACACAACTGCATCAGAATGAAACACAACTTCATCAGAAAGAAACACAACTTCATGAGAATGAAACACAACTTCATGAGAATGAAACACAACTGCATCAGAATGAAACACAACTGCATCAGAATGAAACACAACTTCATCAGAATGAAACACAACTGCATCAGAATGAAACACAACTGCATCAGAATGAAACACAACTTCATGAGAATGAAACACAACTTCATCAGAATGAAGCACAACTGCATCAGAATGAAACACAACTGCATCAGAATGAAACACAACTGCATCAGAATGAAACACAACTTCATCAGAATGAAACACAACTGCATGAGAATGAAACACAACTTCATCAGAATGAAACACAACTTCATGAGAATGAAACACAACTTCATCAGAATGAAACACAACTTCATCAGAATGAAACTCAACTTCATCAGAATGAAACACAACTGCATCAGAATGAAACACAACTGCATCAGAATGAAACACAACTTCATCAGAATGAAACACAACTGCATGAGAATGAAACACAACTTCATCAGAATGAAACACAACTTCATGAGAATGAAACACAACTTCATCAGAATGAAACACAACTTCATCAGAATGAAACACAACTTCATCAGAATGAAACACAACTTCATCAGAATGAAACACAACTGCATGAGAATGAAACACAACTTCATGAGAATGAAACACAACTTCATGAGAATGAAACACAACTTCATGAGAATGAAACACAACTGCATCAGAATGAAACACAACTGCATCAGAATGAAACACAACTTCATGAGAATGAAACACAACTTCATCAGAATGAAACACAACTTCATGAGAATGAAACACAACTTCATCAGAATGAAACACAACTTCACGAGAATGAAACACAACTGCATCAGAATGAAACACAACTTCATCAGAATGAAACACAACTGCATGAGAATGAAACACAACTGCATGAGAATGAAACACAACTTCATCAGAATGAAACACAACTTCATGAGAATGAAACACAACTTCATGAGAATAAAACACAACTTCATCAGAATGAAACACAACTGCATCAGAATGAAACACAACTTCATCAGAATGAAACACAACTGCATGAGAATGAAACACAACTTCATCAGAATGAAACAGAACTTCATGAGAATGAAACACAACTTCATCAGAATGAAACACAACTTCATCAGAATGAAACAGAACTTCATCAGAATGAAACACAACTGCATGAGAATGAAACACAACTTCATGAGAATGAAACACAACTTCATGAGAATGAAACACAACTTCATGAGAATGAAACACAACTGCATCAGAATGAAACACAACTGCATCAGAATGAAACACAACTTCATCAGAATGAAATACAACTGCATCAGAATGAAACACAACTGCATCAGAATGAAACACAACTTCATGAGAATGACACACAACTGCATCAGAATGAAACACAACTTCATGAGAATGAAACACAACTTCATCAGAATGAAACACAACTTCATGAGAATGAAACACAACTGCATCAGAATGAAACACAACTTCATGAGAATGACACACAACTGCATCAGAATGAAACACAACTGCATCAGAATGAAACACAACTGCATCAGAATGAAACACAACTTCATCAGAATGAAACACAACTGCATCAGAATGAAACACAACTGCATAAGAATGAAACACAACTTCATCAGAATGAAACACAACTGCATCAGAATGAAACACAACTTCATCAGAATGAAACACAACTGCATGAGAATGAAACACAACTTCATCAGAATGAAACACAACTGCATCAGAATGAAACACAACTTCATCAGAATGAAACACAACTGCATGAGAATGAAACACAACTTCATCAGAATGAAACACAACTTCATGAGAATGAAACACAACTTCATCAGAATGAAACACAACTTCATCAGAATGAAACACAACTTCATCAGAATGAAACACAACTGCATGAGAATGAAACACAACTTCATCAGAATGAAACACAACTTCATGAGAATGAAACACAACTTCATCAGAATGAAACACAACTTCATCAGAATGAAACACAACTTCATCAGAATGAAACACAACTGCATGAGAATGAAACACAACTTCATGAGAATGAAACACAACTTCATGAGAATGAAACACAACTTCATCAGAATGAAACACAACTTCATCAGAATGAAACACAACTTCATCAGAATGAAACACAACTTCATCAGAATGAAACACAACTGCATGAGGATGAAACACAACTTCATCAGAATGAAACACAACTTCATCAGAATGAAACACAACTGCATCAGAATGAAACACAACTTCATGAGAATGAAACACAACTTCATGAGAATGAAACACAACTTCATGAGAATGAAACACAACTTCATCAGAATGAAACACAACTTCATCAGAATGAAACACAACTTCATCAGAATGAAACACAACTTCATCAGAATGAAACACAACTGCATGAGAATGAAACACAACTTCATCAGAATGAAACACAACTTCATGAGAATGAAACACAACTTCATCAGAATGAAACACAACTTCATCAGAATGAAACACAACTTCATGAGAATGAAACACAACTTAATCAAAATGAAACACAACTGCATCAGAATGAAACACAACTGCATAAGAATGAAACACAACTTCATGAGAATGAAACACAACTTCATGAGAATGAAACACAACTGCATGAGAATGAAACACAACTTCATCAGAATGAAACACAACTTCATGAGAATGAAACACAACTTCAGCAGAATGAAACACAACTTCATGAGAATGAAACACAACTGCATCAGAATGAAACACAACTTCATGAGAATGACACACAACTGCATCAGAATGAAACACAACTGCATCAGAATGAAACACAACTGCATGAGAATGAAACACAACTGCATCAGAATGAAACACAACTTCATGAGAATGAAACACAACTTCATGAGAATGAAACACAACTGCATGAGGATGAAACACAACTTCATCAGAATGAAACACAACTTCATGAGAATGAAACACAACTGCATCAGAATGAAACACAACTTCATCAGAATGAAACACAACTTCATGAGAATGAAACACAACTTCATCAGAATGAAACACAACTTCATGAGAATGAAACACAACTTCATCAGAATGAAACACAACTTCATCAGAATGAAACACAACTGCATCAGAATGAAACACAACTGCATAAGAATGAAACACAACTTCATGAGAATGAAACACAACTTCATGAGAATGAAACACAACTGCATGAGAATGAAACACAACTTCATCAGAATGAAACACAACTTCATGAGAATGAAACACAACTTCATCAGAATGAAACACAACTTCATGAGAATGAAACACAACTGAATCAGAATGAAACACAACTTCATGAGAATGAAACACAACTTCATGAGAATGAAACACAACTTCATGAGAATGAAACACAACTTCATCAGAATGAAACACAACTTCATCAGAATGAAACACAACTGCATGAGAATGAAACACAACTTCATCAGAATGAAACACAACTTCATCAGAATGAAACACAACTGCATCAGAATGAAACACAACTGCATCAGAATGAAACACAACTTCATCAGAATGAAACACAACTGCATGAGAATGAAACACAACTTCATCAGAATGAAACACAACTTCATGAGAATGAAACACAACTTCATCAGAATGAAACACAACTTCATCAGAATGAAACACAACTTCATCAGAATGAAACACAACTGCATGAGAATGAAACACAACTTCATCAGAATGAAACACAACTTCATGAGAATGAAACACAACTTCATGAGAATGAAACACAACTTCATCAGAATGAAACACAACTTCATCAGAATGAAACACAACTGCATGAGAATGAAACACAACTTCATCAGAATGAAACACAACTTCATGAGAATGAAACACAACTTCATCAGAATGAAACACAACTTCATCAGAATGAAACACAACTTCATGAGAATGAAACACAACTGCATGAGAATGAAACACAACTTCATCAGAATGAAACACAACTTCATGAGAATGAAACACAACTGCATGAGAATGAAACACAACTTCATCAGAATGAAACACAACTGCATGAGGATGAAACACAACTTCATGAGAATGAAACACAACTTCATGAGAATGAAACACAACTGCATGAGAATGAAACACAACTTCATCAGAATGAAACACAACTGCATCAGAATGAAACACAACTGCATGAGGATGAAACACAACTTCATGAGAATGAAACACAACTGCATCAGAATGAAACACAACTTCATCAGAATGAAACACAACTTCATGAGAATGAAACACAACTGAATCAGAATGAAACACAACTTCATCAGAATGAAACACAACTGAATCAGAATGAAACACAACTTCATCAGAATGAAACACAACTTCATGAGAATGAAACACAACTTCATCAGAATGAAACACAACTTCATGAGAATGAAACACAACTTCATCAGAATGAAACACAACTGCATCAGAATGAAACACAACTTCATCAGAATGAAACACAACTGCATGAGAATGAAACACAACTTCATCAGAATGAAACACAACTTCATGAGAATGAAACACAACTTCATCAGAATGAAACACAACTTTATGAGAATGAAACACAACTTCATCAGAATGAAACACAACTTCATCAGAATGAAACACAACTTCATCAGAATGAAACACAACTGCATGAGAATGAAACACAACTTCATCAGAATGAAACACAACTTCATGAGAATGAAACACAACTTCATGAGAATGAAACACAACTTCATCAGAATGAAACACAACTTCATCAGAATGAAACACAACTGCATCAGAATGAAACACAACTTCATGAGAATGAAACACAACTTCATCAGAATGAAACACAACTTCATCAGAATGAAACACAACTTCATCAGAATGAAACACAACTTCATCAGAATGAAACACAACTTCATCAGAATGAAACACAACTTCATCAGAATGAAACACAACTGCATGAGAATGAAACACAACTTCATCAGAATGAAACACAACTTCATGAGAATGAAACACAACTTCATCAGAATGAAACACAACTTCATCAGAATGAAACACAACTTCATGAGAATGAAACACAACTTCATCAGAATGAAACACAACTTCATGAGAATGAAACACAACTTCATCAGAATGAAACACAACTTCATCAGAATGAAACACAACTTCATCAGAATGAAACACAACTGCATGAGGATGAAACACAACTTCATGAGAATGAAACACAACTTCATGAGAATGAAACACAACTTCATCAGAATGAAACACAACTTCATCAGAATGAAACACAACTGCATCAGAATGAAACACAACTGCATCAGAATGAAACACAACTTCATCAGAATGAAACACAACTGCATCAGAATGAAACACAACTTCATCAGAATGAAACACAACTGCATCAGAATGAAACACAACTTCATCAGAATGAAACACAACTTCATCAGAATGAAACACAACTTCATCAGAATGAAACACAACTTCATCAGAATGAAACACAACTTCATGAGAATGAAACACAACTTCATCAGAATGAAACACAACTTCATGAGAATGAAACACAACTGAATCAGTATGAAACACAACTTCATGAGAATGAAACACAACTGTATCAGAATGAAAAACAACTGTATCAGCCAAAAGGGGACAAACTTGTTAGCTTTACGCATTTTAGCTTTGAAACCCAGTGTGTTGTGGGAGGGCGGAGGGAGGACGAGAAACAAGGAAAGACCACTGTGGCTGTTTTCCATTGAAATGGAGGAGCGTCCATAGTTTTCACCCCACGAGAGGGAGAAAAACTAGCCTAGAAAAGAAAACTAAATAGTAACCAGGAGGAAAGGGGAGCGTAGATGGGTGCAGCGTTTACCAGATGGAGACGGTTCATGATGAGGGACGTCAGAACTGAGGTGGAGGCTGCAGCTTTCTGCTGGACATTAAGTTCATTCAGTCTAACAGTGAAGTTTATCATGATGTTATGTTAGAAACAGGGCAGGTAGTCCAGCAGCTACTTTATCCTCCTGTTGGAGTCGCATCATTTACTGTTACTGCTGTATAAAACGGCAGAGATGCTAATCTGTTAGCCTACAGTGGAAAAGCTCCGTTGGTAATAATGGTCTTAAACAGCGAGGCGTCAGAGACCACTACCTGCTTGTTGGCGTTAAATGAACTCTCCTGCTTCCGGCAAATGATCGGACACAGTTACAGGCTGCCGGATGCTGCATCTGAGCTTTCTGAGACTCTCTGCTGCCAACTAGACCTGCTCATGGTAGAGAAGAGGCTCCAGAATGAGTGTAATTTTTCTGAACCCCCGTCTTGCCCTGGGGACAATACGAACCTTCTGCCCAGCTTCTCCTCTCCTCATCAGCAACTCCAGAGATTTCCACTGAAAGCCTGAATCCAAGTCTGCCGCCAGTAAACCAGTTACTTCCTGGATCCATCCTGATGACTAGCAGAGAACTTGGATACCGTTTCCATGTGTGTGCACCATTCTCCCCTGCAGCTCCCACCACAGCGAGCATGGCATAAACAATGCTGTGTAAAACCTGCTGTAAATATACTGACTGCAAACACGTAACAAGAGAGCTTTTGCTTCCACACAAAACCTCAATATGTTTAGTGATTTTTCATAACTAAAGGCATTTTTTTTAATGAGAGTAGATTTCTCCTTCAGCCTGTGCAGACTGCAGCAGCATTGTCAGCAGAGAGCCCACAGTGGCGTTTCTTCCAGGCGGTAAACACATAAATGTGTCACTCAATAAGGACTGAACAACAACCAATCTAGCAGGGAGACGAAGTGGCTCTTACCTGAAATGACTCAATCAGTCCACTGCAGTAAAACACCGGTGGAGACTTTATTTTAGGCTTCTTTGCTCCAGTTAGCCTCATGCTGGCACTTTCGCTCAACCAGAGTTACTCCCAGACACACTTGTGAAATGCCATGACACATACACATACAGAGAGATAGATCACTGTGGCTTCTCGACGACAAGCTGTGAAGACATGAAGACAGGGTCTTGAGAAGAGGTCAAGGGGAGACGGAGTCAAGAAGAGGACACAGATGAGCCGTGGACGGGAGAGAGAGTGAGGAAGATGGATGAGACATAGGGCTTGACCGTTAATCATTACAGGAGCATGGATGTGTGTTTCTTTTGCATTGACTTGTTTAGATAAAAAGTTCAGTCTGATTTATGTATTTTTCTAAGGTCAAAGCATGAAACAAATGACTTTTTTCTTTTTTAAAACCACCGACCGGTATTTTAACGGTGTTCTACAAATATTATCTACCTTACTGTGAATCTGACCGCAGCTTATTTCATCACACACAGTCAGTAACATCAACCTGCCAGATAGCTGAAGACTCGACCAGGTAAAAACTAAACAGATCTGCTTCCTGCATTGTGCACGACAGAAACGCTACGGTCTCATATTTAGCAAAGTCAGCCTTTACCCTCCACCGCAACAAATCTTCCTTCAAAATGTTTGGAGAAAAGTCTAATGTGGGTCAAACAAAGACCAGAAGGCAGGCGCGTTTTACACTGGTTTGAAATTGCTGTATTGGCTCCCTGTTGAGAGGGCTTCGGCTGCTTTTAAACATTTATTATTTAAAAAAAAAACTTGATAAATAAAGTTTGAATTTAAATTTAAAGTTTGAATTATATTAAAAAGAAAGTTACATTTATATTAGTTGAAGGTTTCACTACTTGAATTACAAGGTAGCTCATCCGTCCATCCGTCCGTCCTTCCATCGATCCATCCGTCCGTCCTTCCATCGATCCATCCGTCCATCCATCCATCCGTCCATCCATCCGTCCATCCATCGATCCATCCGTCCATCCATCCATCCGTCCGTCCTTCCATCGATCCATCCGTCCATCCATCCATCCGTCCATCCATCCGTCCATCCATCCGTCCATCCATCGATCCATCCGTCCGTACGATTAAATGAAACAGAAAATCTGATCAAATACGTTGTTCCTCTTCTCCAGGTTCTTATTTTATGGCAAGTGGTTTATATGAACAGTTATTATGAACTGGACTGATGTGGATCGCATGATGGATCTGGTTTATCTGGACTAAGGTGACTGTGTCTGGTAAAGTTCCTTGACATGACTCCGCAGTGAACTGGCTGAAATGAGTTGAATCCTTGTATCTGCTCATTAATCAACCCAACAACAGGATTACTGATAAACACACATTCTCATGGATGAAGACTCAGCAAGTTACATCTTTGTTTGGAACATATTTCTAC
Source organism: Telmatherina bonti (assembly GCF_933228915.1). Taxonomy (NCBI): domain Eukaryota; kingdom Metazoa; phylum Chordata; class Actinopteri; order Atheriniformes; family Telmatherinidae; genus Telmatherina; species Telmatherina bonti. The sequence goes on along the minus strand of NC_136613.1, from coordinate 35,523,736 downwards.
TTACAATCATCTAATATCCTGAATATTAGTAATGATATTACTGAAAGTATATACATATACAATTATTCAAAATGTAATGATTAATTAAATCGAACCTGTTGCTAACCTCTCTTATGCAGTACTGCCAACAAACATTCACATACTGTTCAGCTGTGTAAGTGGAGGAACGATGATACAGGTCGTGGAACGCAGAGTGGATCTATCACACCTCCGCAGAGTTCTTCACCACGCTGAAGGAACTACAGCCCCAGAAGTTGCCATGGACAGCCGAGCTCTACGTCTACCAGAGGCCTTCAGAGCGTCCTCACAGAGGTCGTTACATGAACACGTCTGACAGAACGGGAACCCATCCCTCTTGGCTGAGACTTCTCCATAACAGGGGCGGGGTGAGCGATCCTCAGGGTTTGGTGTGAAAGCCAGAGGTCCTGCCTGATGCGCTGCTCGTTTCTCCACATTCACGCGAAGCAGCACCAGATGTGCCTGCAGACTGTGGTTTCTGCAGTGAGAAATCGATGGAAGTTGTAACAGAAAGACGCCATGCCAGATCATCCACTTTGGCAGCGACGCACTTTGAAGCCATTACATTTTCTTCCAATATGAACTTGGCTGGAAAGCTGTCAGAGAAAATCCCTCATCAGTCTGAAGATGTTCTTCTAGCAGATCCAAAACAAAACAACATGAACTGGTGATGCATGTACGCTTTCATGCTCCAGGAAACTCACACGCTGAGTCTTCAGATGCATTGATACAGTTTGGACTTTTAAAGGGAATCTAACATAAAAACGTGAGTATCGTGTCCACTTTTACCCTGAGTTAACACTGATTTGGATTGATGCTTTCAGTTTCCACAGCGAGCGTGGGAGTTCCTGGTGACAGTATGGAGGTACAGTACAGACATGAAGACAGCTGTCAGATGAGATTCATCGTCTCCTTTATGTTGAATCATCGGAGTCTGGAAATAATTCACAGCAGTGAAACAGCTGTGAAGTGAGAATTTATCGTCTTGTTTTTGTCTGCACGGCTTGACTTGACTCTGGATCACACACGTTCTGCAGATAGAAGTTCAGAACAAAGGTCAATCTGTACTCTAAGTGTTCAGCAGAGTTAGCTTTCATGGAGCATCAGCACAGTGAGAGAGCTGCTAAAGGACACGATGCTTGATGCTGTCTGCAGCTTGCATATGCATCCACTATGCTCCGACTGTGTGTGTGTGTGTGTGGGTGTGTGTGGTTGTTAAGAATCTCCTCTGTGCAAGCCCTGAAGGTTGGCCCAGAATTTGCTGTCATTTCTCATCCTAATGGTTCCTGCCACAGTCTTTTGCCAACACACGGCTGGAGAAGAACCAAGAGCCAGGAGGAGCAAAGAAAACTCAACAGACATTCAATCTGTCTCGTACTCGCACAAATATCACCGCTTTGGAAAGAGAAACAATAAAATGAGTGCTCTCTCCACTCCAGAGTTTTCACATGCAGACACTGAAACGGTGAAATCACAAAGTTTATTGAAGCCAAATCTGGTAAAACACATAAACACCATTTGTTAGTAGTGACAGAGATTGTGGTAAAATGACAGACTGCAGCTACAGCTCCAATCCGTAAAGCTGACCTGCTCATTAAATGATGCAGACGTGTTGTTCCTGTGAAGACAGATGCACTTTTCAGAACCTTTGTCTGAGAAGAATGGATCAAAGAGCGACCTGGAAAGTGAAATATGTGGTGGTGGATCGGTTTTTATAGCTCACAGCTCTGCTGGTTTGCTTCTGGTTTCCAGCAGACCTCCCACCTGAACAGTCACAGCTCACCAGCTGAAAGCTTTCGGGACGGATGAAGCAGGTCCAGACACCACTCTCCCGATGCAAACACGGCTTTTTGCTTTCAATGCTGACAGTTTAGGCAAGGAAATTACAGGTCAAGTCACGGTCAGTTTGTGTCACATGATCATAGCAGCCTATCAGACGTCATCATGATGATGGTTTGGTATTTTTCTGTTTTAATGCTGCTGGTTATTGCAAATGATCTTTTATTATGCTATCATGTGACTATTACATATTTGCACATATGTATGGATTTATATAATTTTTTTTGACAATTTAGAGTAAGCATGTAACCTAACATGCATGTATGTGGCTGGTGGGAGGAAGCCGGACAGACCCAGTTGGGGAGAACATGCCTTAATATGCACATGGTTATCCTTTTTATACCTAACCTGTTTTTAGTGACTTGTTACTTTATTCATCTTAGAAAGCAGAGAAGGAAAGTTCTCTGCATGTTTGCTCATAAATGCGATTATAGCCGGTGACCTGCAAGCCGCCTACACTCTGTTTTATTCCAAGTAAAATACATTAAAACAATGAGATGAGCTGGATTCAGCAGAACATTCATCTATTCTGACAGATGTGACGTTAAGATGCCTGGAGTTAAGATGACACATCCTGCGTCAGCTCTAAGACTCCAGCAAGCCGAGGAACCCAGGGGCCTTCAGCACCAAGCAGGATCAGAGGCCAACAGAGGAGTTTCCATTCAGCTCAGTTCAGCCCAGCTTGGCTCGGTTCAGTTCGGTTCAGTTCAGTTCAGTTTGGTTCAGTTCCATATTAATCTACATGTTTAGGTTGAAACATGAGCCCGCTGTTCAGACAAAACCAGTTCAGCCCAGTATGTTGTGATTAAATCAGTTCATACAAGCGGATTCGTTAAAACCTAAAGCCATAACAACCTTTATATGTAAAATTTTACTTATGTTGCACTTTTTATACAAAAGAGCAGCAGCACAAAGCACAACACACATACAATAACAGAATATCAAGAATAAAATGAAGATAACGAAGGTTCACACATCATGTGACCTGATCTGCTATGTTGAAAATGAACCTAAAGGTAAAATATGACCTGAAACTTTGACTTCACTGATTAATCTGAAGCAAACACACAACTTCACATGAATATTGCTGCCATGATTATTGTGATTCCTGTGTCAAACAGCTGTGCTGAACTAATTATAAGCATGAAGAATGAAAAGAAATCAGTTAAACCTTCAGCAGCAACAGATTAAATCCAGTGTCAACATGTACAAAACAGGATACAGGAAGGAAGCCAGATGTCATAATCTGAAGAGAAAACTGTTAATTAACTATCAGAAAGAAGAAAATGGAAACCTGGCGTATGTGATGGCTTCAACCTGCTGATTTCAGGTGAATAAGGCTGAATGGGGGAGTAGATCAGTGAGATGGGAGGCTCTGCACGTCATAGCTGAAATCTAATAACTGCAGCTTTTCATGCAGCCTCACACACCTGGTGAAGGATGAAGAGGAGGGAAAACAGGAGAATGCAGCAGCTGCAGAGTCCATGGAGGAGCATGAAGACGTCACCGACAGCAGACTGAGACTGGATGGCATGGGGAGGAGGTCCAGGTCTGCCTCTGGGATCCAACATTAGTCTTTACGGGAGCGTTCAGTGTGTGCACACGTGTGAGATGCTACGACGTATCGTCAGGCGGAGCAGAGATAACAAAAGCAACTTGCAGTTCGGCACAAACACATCTGAGCCGTGCTGCAAAATGAAAAGGTGTTTCTCAGCTTCTTCCAGCATGTTCAGCCTGGTGGTGGAAGTAGCACCAAACCAGCGCAGACAGACCACCAGCCGGTCAGGACCCGAGGCGTCGACGTCTGAAAGTCTGTTAATGGTTCTAACATGACGAATGAGGATAATTCATGTCAAACCTGCTCAGACTGGTTCCACAGAGAAATGTGTTTCCAACATGAGACGTCTCTCCTGATGCAAGTGGAACCCAGACCTCCAGACCAGGACTTTTCCCTCCAGCGGGACTTTTCTGTCCTGCAGCTCACCGTTTCCTCAGACCCAGGTTGGAGTTTGTGTCCACGACGTTCTCTGCAGGACATCAGCCTCTTCACACGGCATGGAGCTATGAGCAGAGCAGCTGCTGGACATTTACATGCTCCACATTTCTTTCAAGGTAACGACTGGTAGAAAATAAATTCTGCACTCTGGCATGTTTGGGTTCATTTTACAGAAAAATGTTGCTGTTCACCAGTAAAACCAGCATCAGGACATCCCGCTGCATCAAAACTCTTCTTAAAGTTATGAAGAGATTTTCTTATTAATCATTGTGTCACATGGACTTACCCAGCTAACATACTTCCTGCTTAATGGGAAAAATCAATTCATTTTCCGAACATCTTAGTCCGATTAACAGCCGGAGTCTGTCCCAGCAATCTGTGTGTGACAGGCAGGAACACCTGGACAGGTCACCAGTCCATCACAGGGTCACACAGAGAGACAAAACAACCATTTACTCCCTGCTAGAGACAAGTCAGAGTAACCAGTTAACAACACGCATGTCTTTGGACGGTGGGAGGAAGTCGGAGAACCTGGAGAGAACCCACACATACACGGGGAGAACGTGCAGACTCCACACAGAAAGGCCACTTTTCAAGATGTTCGGAGAACCTCAACATATCACGTGGTTGTAAATTGTTGTGAAGCGGCACGCTGCAAATAAAGCTGAATTAAACTGAATTAAATTGAATGATTGCATTGTGTTAACAACAACAACAACAACAAGGCCAGAGAAAACTGTTTTGGACCAGAATCAACAGAATTTGTTGTTTTCTTTTTGGTAAACACACCTAGAGCTGGTTTATTTCCACAACTTTTAGAGAAACTCATCAAAGTCACCATAAATTTACCAAATGGAAGGCCAGGACCTGGAAGGGTCAAAGCAGGGCTATAAGGTCTGCAATCCAGCTAGCTTTCCATGTATCCCTGCTCCAACGCAGCTGACTCAAATGAATGAATGGTGCAGAACCTGACAGGCCGTTGGATCCATTTCATTTGAGTCAGGTGTGTTGAAGCTGGATTGCAGACCGTGGATGTAAAGTCTTCAGTTTGCAGGAGGATGGTGGACGGTTTTACATGCTTTCAGATGAAATGTCGTGTATAGAACTGCTGAGGCTGTAAAACCACTGAAAACACGCTGAGCTTCTCCTCATCACACGGATGGATCGATGGAGATGACTTCTACTGGAATCCTTCATCCCAAACTCTCTGGACTTTTAGATCATTACATTAAATGTAAAACTGATACATCTCATGGAGGGAGCTCTTGTTGTGTCGACACACAACGTAGCAAAGAGCCGCGCTGCGTTATGATGTGACAACAGAGTCAGGCTTTTATACAGAACTCTCCAGGTTCTGCTTTTACTGCCGTCACACATTTAACCCTTTACTGCACACGTTTTGATGGGACTTATTCAGCAACATTTTCTGACTGATTTTATTATATATTCATTATATATAAAGATATTCTCCGCTCCCCCCTTTAGTCCAGGATGCATGCAACAACGATGCAAAATAATAATCCACAGATCATATGATGACTAAAAGAGAGCAATAAAACCATCCGGAAGTCTTCAGAAATGAGTTGAAAAACATTTGAAACATATTTACAGATATGACTGGATGCAGTATCCAGGGTCACATGACTGTTCCTGTGCAGTCATACACCCCCGACACGTTGCTGGCTGCGTTTGCAAAGACTTTGTACAGTTTGATGTAAACTGAAGTGCACACGGTTTGTTGTCCTGTTTTCACCTCCACCCGTCTCCGTCCGCCCGCGGAACAACGGCGTTAAGAGGGAAACTCAGTGGAAATGAATGAAAATACTGTCGCATCAGAAGCACAAATACTTTATAAAGTATTTTATAAACTCTGACAAAAGCATCTCCACAAGTTTCTGCACATGTTTTTCATCTACAGCTTATTTTAACTCTGGGCCAAATATTCTCACCTTCCTCTCAACACCAGCTCCTGGGGCCAGAAGGGATGTCCTACCTTCTAATTATGTTTGACTCCCACATTTCCTCGAGTATAATGTGGCACTTTTTTAAGTTGAGTAGGCCTGCATGGGGCTCGAAGACGTTGTTGTTGCCCAACGGCGACTCGGGGAGTGGAAGGTTAATAAACGCACTCTGACGTTGTTCATTTTAAAGAGTGATTTTTCTCCTGGAGTTAATGAGCGAAGATCAAAACCCCGAGTTGCATAAAGCAGCTTGTCTGTTTGCATTCAGCTGCTTCTGACGGTGCTTCACACACCGGTAATTACAGTACGGAAAAATGCTCAATCACTGTTATTAAAATAAGAAATCTACATGAAGTTGTATTAAAAACAGGGTTGATAATATGTTTAATAAAACTGAACACTGCGTCTCAGGCTAAACGTGCTGGAATCAAAAGCCTGACGCAACCTTCATCCTCCACATCCTGCTGATTAAATTACAGCAGTGTGTCCACAACATCCTCCTCTCTCATCCAGAAAAGCCAGAAATTCAAAGCCACACTTGGCAAACGGAGCGGCGCCGACTGTCAGCAGGAGATAACTTCATGTTTAAAATGCAGCGGATATAATTGGCTGCACTGGTTTGGTGACAAACGGAAGACTTGTGGACTGGAACGTGGTCTGTGAGTCTGCAGACGGAGCCTTCCTCAGCAGGTGTGTCTGGATGGATGCTGCTGTTTCCTCTGACGCTTTCAGCCTCTCCTGATCTGATCAGACGAATTTCCCGTCGGCTGCGATTCCTGGTTTATGTTTTAGGACAGTGAATCTGGAACATCTCAGCCAGGAGTTCATTCTGAAGTCCAGCAGCTGAGTTGTGATTGACGATGTTAAGTTTACATATGTTCCATGTGGAGTCTTGTTCAGTTGCTTTTACTGCTCCAACACTTTCCTGGAGGAGCGCCTGAAATGTCAGATGCAAATGCAGCCGCTAGGTACTCAGACTGTCTGTCTTTTATTCTGCCAGTCAGTTGCTTTTTCCTTAAATCTCCACATCTCTGTGTGGGTTTGTCTGTGGGGACGTGACACTCACTGGTTTTTCAGTGTCAGCACCACTCTGCCTCTCAGAACCTGGAAACCACATTGTACAACATGTTGCTTTCTCTTTCTCCCAGCGGAGACAGGCATCTTTTTGTCCAGCTCTGTTCCAACCTGCAGCACCCACCATAAGAGGGGAACAAATGCAACATGAGCATGAGGACGGCCGAGGAACCAAGGGACCAGAAATATCCTTCTGAACAAGAACGTGACAACAGTGTGGAGGAAATACGTTTCTGTTTTACATGTCAAAAGGAAAGACGAAGATTTATCTAATATAACCTGAGACTTTTCTGGACTAAACATCAAATCAATCCATTTATTTAATTTCAGCCCATCCTTTGACTTTGTCACGTCACCAAACATCTAACAAGTCACATTTCTTTAACTTAACTCAGATGTCTTGTTTATTTTTCATTGCTTGCCAATATTTTCTTCTTATACTTTTATTTTTAGCTTTGTAATATTTTTACAGCATTTAGTGTTTAAATACTTCCAGAGTTTGACTCTGTAGACAGAAACACACTTTGGTTTTCTGTGGTTTGGTCTCAGATCTAGAAAAACAAACTTTCAACAACTTTAACTATTTCTATTTATGTTTTAATTTGAGTTTTAACCGGTTTTAACCCTTTCACAGCTGCAATGTGAGGATTATTGTAGAAATCCACCAGAAGGCGGAGAACGAGTTCTTTAAGCTCTTCAGGACAGTTTCAGTCATAGTTTCAGTCCTGCACCGACTTCCAGTTTTCTCCTCAGTCACAGATTCAGAGACCGACCGCAAAGTTTCATGGAGCGAGCTGGCCGCAACACATGGCCAAGCAACAAATGACAAATAATTACTAATACTGCTCATGGAAAATGCATATCCAGCAGGAATTTAACATTTAATGATTGTTATCCTGTAAATGTGAGTTATTTGTTTTTTGTGCCACCAGTATATTAATATCTGAAGACTGCTGTTGGGATGTTTAGTTGTGGATGATCGATAAACTTTAGTCCTTGTGTTTCACTTGGAGCAGAAATGATGCTGCACCAAAACTTCATAACTGACTTTGGATAAAATTAACTGAATAACTTATCAAGTCAGGCAAATAATGAAATTTGGTCTCATCACTCTGTTTTGTCCAATGATGTAATTATACCATGATGCATGAAGGTCCAGAACTTTCTGTGTTATGATGATCAGACATGTGAGTCTGTGTGTGAAGAGAATCGTCTGTGGAAGTTCAGAGTTTTGTGTTTTGGATCAGCGGAAGTCTTTATGAGATTAGCGGGAAAATGTCCTCATATGAAAAGAATCAGAACAATGTTATTGAGGGAAATTAAAATGTTGAAGCAGCAACAATAAAAGGACGACAAGAACAAAGAAGGTGGTCCCAGAATGGACCCCTGAGGCTCCCCTTTGTTTCTTTACGCCACCTTCTGCCTCTGCACAACCTTCTGTCTGCTAAATGCTTCTAGGACCGGAGACGGCGCGCTCCAGCTACGCGACACACGGTTTAAATGTCTGAACACACACATTGTCACGCACACAACCAGACATGTCCTGTAAAGTCTTCATGTTGTCCCAGTTTGCTGTCAGACTTGTTTTTGTTTGTGTTTCTTAGCAGAAGAAATTGATTTAAAATGACTATGAAAAGAAAAGAAGGATTTTTTTGTTATGATTTGGGAATAATCCAGTATGACCTTTGACCTTCCACTCAAAGGTTTCCAGCTCTGACTTTGCATGGCTGATGTGGTGGCTCAGGGTTTCTGGCTCATCATGTAGAGCCAGTAAAATTCATGGAGATGAAAAGTCTAACATGTTTTAAATGCATTTTCTGAACCAGAAATTCTGCGGAGAAACGTGCGATCATTAATCCGGTTCAGTCATTTTCTGTATTCTGCATGGAATTAAGAGTCTCGTCCCATTTCTCCACGGCATGACTTGTTTATCGCTCATCCTTTCAGTCTTTTCTCCTCCTCACAAACAATATGTTACTGTAGAGAAACAGGAGCATCATCCCAGAAACGTTTCCTCCCTGATGCACCATTAAAAGTCTCCAGCAGCCCCTGCAGGGTGGGACCTAATGACCACCTCACTGCCTGCTGGCATGGTAACGGGCTGGAACATCTTATTTCTTCCTGTGAGCTGGTTGGAAGTGTGCTGCATTTCACATGTACAGTAAGGTGTGAGCTGTTACATAAAAATGATTTTCCCAGAAATAAACGCGGGATTGAGGCGAGGTTATGATGCCACGTTTTTCTGAAATCACCCTGATGTCTTGGCACAGATGCATTCTGCATTCATCACTAACCTTATACATCTTATACATCTTGTTTACAGCCTGCAGCATTTGCATGTGCAATATGCACGCCTGTAATGTTCCATATGTGAGCATATATGTTAAACAAGAAACCATGTGCTGCTCGCTGTAAACAGGTTATTACAGTGTCATTATACAGTTTTCTGTATTATTTAGTCATTTTGTCCTATAATATCTAAATGTGGCAAAGAACCAATCATTTCACAGAAAATTAAACATAAAAAAACAGTAAATGTGAAAAAATCTAAAAAAATAATAAAAAGAAAAAACAAATATAAAGTACTTTTACATACAAAGACTACATTTTCAAATGTACTTCCTCTACTACTATTTACCTCTAAATGTTCTGGTTTGTGTTTAAAAGTCTTTTTGACATTCTGGCATCATCACAGTAACGACACGTAAATTTCCCACATTCATGATTTAACTGCAGCGTATTTACAGCCTGTCGACAGCGACCAGCGAAGCTGAGCAAAGTACCACCAGAAAGTCTCCGGGAAGATGTGACTGCAGAATAAAACCATTTAATAGCAGCAGTTGTTTAGAATCATTATACATTTATCTATTTATCTTTTTATTCACCATTTTATTAGGAAAGAAGATTTCATGGTGAAAAAACAAGACAGCTTTAACAAAAATGTTTTACATCTTTCTTTTACATTCCACACAGTAAAGCACTGATTACAGCAAAAACAAACAAACAAACAAATAAACCAAGATAAATAAAATATTAAGAGGAAAGTCACATTAAATAAACACTTCTTTAGGCCACTTAAACAGGATGTAGTACACAGTACGTAGTCTGTAGTCCGCAGTACTCTCTCTTCCACCAGTCGCACTTCAGCGTGCGTGTCTTCCATTTTTAAAATTCTGCTATTAAATTTATACCTAAACTATTTTCATATTGTTTCCACATGGACACGTATGAACATTAATTAATAACCTGGATGAAGACAAACATGTCAGCTTTTCCAAAAGCAAAGAAAAAAACAAAACATCAATTCTTTCTATATTTGGTTTTTTATTTCTTTCTTTTCCAAACATGAAATAATAATATCAGATCTGCTTAAAATAGAGATATAAATGTGATCTATGTGCCAAGTAAAACCATGTAGAATTCAGTCTTTTGAATGGTGAAAGACTGAGTTTTATTTCCAAGGTCATGTCTTTCCCGTCCCTGTTATAGGTGCACTTGGCTTCAGCCACGTCCCAGTAATGCAGGTTTTACTTGCAGCTAAAGGACCTGAATCAGCTTGGAGTTAAGCGCTTCACATGACCTGAATACAAGATGTTTAAAACTTTAAACACTTTATTTACTGTAACATTGGACCAGTATGTTGTGGCCACTTTGTCTCCATTCGGAGTTTTGTGTCATGTGACCCGACCGATACTACACATGCTGCATCCGTCATTAAACAACGCAGGTTTGTGTGTTTAGCACATTTCCAGTCAAAGCGCTTCACATTAAAAAAGCTTTAAGATGCAGCAAAGGAAGCGTTGAAATGCAGGAAAAGAAAGCAACGTTAAAAAGCTAAAATAAAAAACTTTTATGAAGGAATTTCATTCTCCTTCCATCTGACAACAAACTTTCCTCACACTGTTGTGTAAACTTTACTGATGCCGGCGGTCCCGTGGAGTCGTACAGTCTTATTCACAGGAGAGAAAACATAAAAACCTTTATTTCATGTTAGATTTTCCCGACTCGGATGTGTTGAGACCTCCTGAAGATGGCACCTTCCTCTCACAGACTGTCCTCTGATCATTAATGCCTCATTGAAAGCCATTTGCCACCATGTCCTTAATTGCAGCTAATAATCCTATCACACTCCCAGTATCAGTGGAGCAGCCACCATTAAGATAAAATGGGGACATTGAGACGGGAAGGAATGATGGCAGACTAATGATGCACAGGAGAGTGAGTGCAGGGCTGCAGTTGGAGGTCCTGAGTGGGACTTTACAGCTGCCATCATTGAGATCAAATGTCTTTCAAACAGAAAGTAATTTCCATTACAGACATAAAGAGGATAATTTTTATCAGATTCCTGGAAAATAATTTCACTGCATGTGTTTAAAAGTGTTGCATCTGCCCCCCCCCCGTGTGGGTCCAACTCGCAGGGTTTTTTACAGAAGACATCTGCAGCAGCATGTTCTAAAACATTTCTCTAATCTGATGTCATCATGCAGCTGCAGCAGCAGCAAAAGGCGAAGACGGTGTCAGAAGAAAGGAGTTGGCCCTGAGGAGTTTGCTTTGGCTGGCGGGGGGGCGAGGGGGGGGCATGAACCCAAAGCCAAATAAATATGAGACCATTACAAAGCTGTTTGGCACCTCAGTGTTTCTGTTGCACTCCGGTGATTTCAGTCAACGCACGCATCTTCCCTCCAAAGCAAACACAGTATTTTAATTAGGCCGGTGACAGCTGACCGGGTTGCCATGGAGAACGCTTTGATGTTCGCTTTTAAACATGTTTGGCTGCTTTTTTAAAACACAAGCTGCCTCAGACACCCCATAATATGTCTGACTGCATCGGTCCAAATGTGCCTGGGAGAACCTGATGGCTAATTTAGCACATTCATTTTAAAACAGCTTCTGAGGTCCATGTTGGAAAGTTGAACGTTCTCCAGCTGAATTAGCATGGGTGGACCGCTTCGCTGCAAAAACAAATGTGGTCAAGCTGGAACCCGGGCTGAATGCTAATTTCTCATCCATGGTTGAGGGAAACAACATAACGGATGCTTTGCGAGGTAGCAGCGTCTGAATATCTGTGTGTGTTTGGATATCCAGGTCTGACTGGGAGAAGAAAGCGTCCTCTGTTCGTCGTCAGAGCAGCACGGCTCGCGTGAATTACTCATGAGGTGGATGAGCGAGGAGAAGGTGACCCATTTCACTGCTCCACTTCCCTGCCCTCTCGTCTCCGTGAATCAGAGTCGCTGTCACTTAAGGAAGCCTCAGAAGGAACCGGATGAGAATCTGGCCAATCAGAAAGCAGCTCAGCTCAGATGTTTTTTATAAACAATAAAACGCAGCTGGTTTCAGTCAGTTAAACACTTCCAACGAGCTAAACTTAGACTTAAAAAGCTCAAGTTCAAGTCTTTTACAGCCATCACCTCAGCAACACGTCAATCAGCTGATCTGCAGAGCGACGTGGCGGATCTGATCGCTCTTATTAATCATGAGTGTGTAACTGTGGAAGCGTCATGGACATGGATGGGCTCCTTTCACAGGAACCCCTGTCCTTCAACAAGACTTTCACCTCTCACAGTTTGCATTTGTAGAGAGATGAAGGCAGAGTTCAGGTCATGTCCACACACACACACACACACACACACACACACACACACACACTTCTGGCCTTTTGGTGACGTGCAAACACAGCTTTTAACAACATTTTATCTTATCGCGTCAGATCTGTGTAACATTCAGGTAACATCTTTCTCTTAGAGAACACATGTTCTCTAAGAGTGTGTGTGTTGGGATTAATCCTGTTCACAGAGATTTGGACATATTTACATGTAATTATACAGTTGGTCACTGACAGTATTGAAGAATAAAAGAAAAACACTCCAGTTTTTTGTTCAGGCTTCTGATTGGTCATCATGGCTTCAGAGACAAAGTCAGGTCACCGTTTTGGGTCCTGACAGCGTTAAAACGCCACTGCACCCCAAAGCCCTGAGCGCTATCCCTTATATCACCATCAGCATCTCAGGACCAGCAGCGTGTAACTCTGTGATGGTCATGTGACCCTCCAGCTGGTCTACGGAGGTTTTCTATCCGTCCAGGAGGTTTACAGTCCAGACACAACATGTAGTGTTTATTCAGAGACTCTAGATGGTAAATCCACCATTATTTATCACATCTTCATCACCATCACTACCATGTTGCTAAGAGACCTCTATTTTCACCTGGACATGATGATGAAGACACTTCCTGTCAGACTTTCCACCAATCAGAGAGCTTAAACTGACGGTAACGTCCAATCAGGAGCAGCCAAAGATCAACAAGTGATGAGAAAAGCAGGAAAATAATGATCCTCTATGGCTGGAATAAAGCCAGGAAGACGTTTGGGATGCAGCTGAGGTGGAGGTGCTGCAGTGAGGACAGCAGGTAGATAGTAGCAGGAAGACGGGTGGAAATGAGGAAATGAAAATGGGGAGAGAGGCGGAGCTGAGAGCAAGCAGCCGATGTGGAGTTACTAAAGCTGCAGTTCCCTCCTCGTCCACTAGAGGCTCAGACTGACAGACTTTCCACCAACCAGAGAGGAAAGCTTCAGACAGAAATGCTCCAACCCAGATCCAAACTGGAGAGCTTCTTCTTGTTGTTGTTGTTGTTGTGAGATGATCTCACTTAATTATTAATCTGCCTCAAACATGAAATCAAATGTAGAGGGGAAATGGGATACTTATGTTCGCGCTGCAGCCTCCAGCGTTTACTGGGAAGACGGCTTAAACTCTCTAAAAGAAGGGAAATATGACGGAGAAAATAGGACAGAAAGCTCGGTTCTACCAGGCTGAGCTGCTTTTTCCAGAACAGAAACGTGGCGAGCTGAAAAAGACCGATGTCACAGGAGTAAAACATGAACGAGTCGACAGCCGTGGCACATGTATACGCTCAGCTTTACTCACTTCCCAGTTTCACTTCACTCAGTTTTACCATCTAAGGACACACTTTCCAAAAGGCCCTGAAACCAGGACAGCGTATTTAAATATTCATCCTGCTGTATTATTCATCAGCAGCAGATTTTCCTGAATGGGTTCTGCGGTCGTGTCCTGCTGCTTGTCGAGCTTTCAGGGATCTTCTGATTGGAGCTTATTCGCTGATAGTTTATGGAATAAGTGATTCTGATCCGATATGATGGTAGAAAAGGCTTGAAGTGTGTGAAAATCCCTCTCAGCGTGGCCTGCGTTAAAGAAATGATGGCTTACACACACTCGCTGTTTGACAGAGTTCTGGGAGACTGAAGAAACTGACAGCAAAATACACAAGTAAATAAATATTTAGATGTGAACTGTATTTATGTATATCTGTTTTGAGATATTCTTTTTTTTGTGTGTGTTTTGTCCAGCATTTAGGCAGCAGAATGATGGTCTGGATGCTGTTCTTCTGCTGAGCTAATGTACTTTACCAAGGGAAGCTTTATAGATATAATGATCCTCTTGACTTTCTGAATTTTTATTTTATTTCTATATTTATTTTGCGTTATTCTGTGAATTGTAGAGTTTGTACTGCTGGACCGGAGAGGACAGAAGAAAGACAGAAAGAGAAAGAAAAGAAAACACCCCCCCGAAAAAAAAAAAAAAAACCCAAAAACAAAAAAAAAAACCAACCTAAAGATGTATACATACACACACACACACACACACACACACACACACACATATATATGTATATATATATATGTATATATATATATATATATATATATATATATATATACATATATATATATATATATATATATATATATATATATATATATATATATGTATGTATATATATATATATATGTATGTATATACAGAATGTGTAACGAAATCAGAGTGTGTGTGACTGCATGCCGCTGTTCTTTTCCCACAAGCAGCCGTTTCTTTTGGAGTTGTAAATTACTGCCGAGCACATGTCATTTAGGACCAATTTTCCTCATTATTGTTGGGGCCAAGGTCAGCAGAGCTTCCTTCAGCACCTAGCAGCTAATTGTTTTTCTCCCACGGCAGCCTCAGCGTCGCTGTGACCTGGGAAGATTATTGTTGTTTCATGGCTGAAAGAATGTCAAGTGTGCTTAAAGCGGTTCCCTGCACCGCCTCAAACGGCCGAGCTGCACTCACAACCACCTTCGCCTCAATTTTTCATGTTCTCTATGACTTTCAGATGCCTCGCCCATCGTACATGGCTGCTGGGAACCAGTGAGGCATGTAAGGGCGGTTCGGAGGCACAACTGACTGGAAACTAACTGGAAGTGAACACAGACAGCTGAGATGAACAAACAGGCTCAGTAAGAGCTGACGGAGTGATGGAGCTGGTGTGTAAGTGAACGAGAGAGGTGTAGGAGCCTCTCATTCATGGCTGCTGAGCCAGAGAGGGACTGGGAGCGGAGACACGGCATAGCTGGAGGCGTCGCTGGGTTGCTGGTTGATACACTGAGTGGGCACAGAAACAGAGACGGAGTTTATCACTGAACAACCGCTGACAGAACATATACTGCCTACAAACAGACACACACACTGATGGAGGTGGTTCCTGGGAAATTAGGATTCTCTCCCTTATGATGCTGCATTCATCATGTAATGGGAGGAGTTAAATAAACCAGCCAGCAAACAGACAGTTCAGGGGTTCGTGTTGATGGCTGGCTGAAGATATAAACTGCACAGTTTTCATCAGAACCTTCTTCTTCTTCTTGTCGGAAGGTTTTTATTTGAAAAGATTTCCAACTTTTTAAACCCTTTGAATCTACATGATTTGCCGAAGTTGTTTAAAATCAGATTTTCTAGCATAAAACCTCAGAGCAAGTCGTTTGTGCACAACCATCTGCCCGTTTTGACACGATGTTTTGAGTCTGTAAAACTGGCTGTAATCCAACAAATGATGAACTGCAACTCTCCCTGGCCTCCAGCGACCTCTAACTCCATCAGCACAGAGTCCACTTATGCTTCTCATCTGCTCCTCAGAGTGTTTACAGAAACAAGATGAAATGGAAAATACCTTATTAATCCCAGAGGGAAGCTGCAATGCGTGCGGTTTCATTTGTGTAAACGTGTTCAGCCTGGTTGTCTTCACCAGGATAAACTGTCAATAATCTCAGGACGTCATTAAAAGCCTGCTTGAAAAAGAGTCGCATGAAGAAGTGCATTCAAAAGGTTAAACTGGGAAACTGGAGAGTCATTTTACTGTTGTGCTGGGAGAAATAAATCCCAGTACAACAAACCATAAAGCGGTTTCTAAAGGACGTTTCGGTGTCTCCGCACAGTTTCATCAGTACTGGGGCGTGTCCAGGAAATTCTGTCTGCGGGGGCCGAGATCAGACAGAAGTTAGGTCAAAAGAAGATACGACTTACTGTAACGCCCAGCAGGATCGTTGTTAACATCGGTTAGACTCAGTGTGTGAAACACAGGGTCCATGGGTGCCTGGAAACCCTTAAAGTAGAACTATTCTGTGCATTTCAGGCTAATTTATTTTTATTTCTGAGACCAGAAGGGCTGGGATTGATGGAGTTATTGCCACAAATCTCTTTATTTACTTCAGACCGACCCTCTCCGTAGGCTGTCAGATCAGCCTGCGGGCAAAACGAGTGGATTGAGACTCTTCCGCATTAAGCCCCGCCTCCCGCCGCTGCACTACATTGGGAGCGCGCACCGCACCTGCTTTCACCGTCACTGTAACATCTCATAAACAGAAGGATTGGGCTCATATGAACTCAATAAAAAAAACAAAATACCATGTCCACACATAGCATCCAGCCCTACATGTTGGAACCTGAATCAGAGCCTGAAAACGAAGTGGAAAACAGCAACCCACAGCAACGAATGCAGCAGGATGTCTCTCTTTGGTAAACTCACCAGCCATCGTTGGAAATAACTTTATCCCACGTTTTCCACCCGCCTGATGTATTTGTACATGCCCTTGTTAACCAGTAGAAGGTAACCAATCACCAAACCTTATCCCCCGGGACGTCACAAGGATTTCCAAGTAGAAAAAAAACTCTAAAACCACGCGTTTTTCGTCGCCATGGAAACCGAACGGAGAGCGTGCTGGAACTCAAACTCAAACTCAAACATGCGTTTAAGTGATAAAAAACAGTGTCGTTCACATGTCTGATGAGGATTCAACACTGTAACACTGTAGAAAGCTCAGAAAACTCCAAATACCATCATAGGAACCCTTGAAATAACAGGTTTTATTATCATAAAAAGTTCCTAATCTGGCAGCAAAAACAAAAAACAAAATAACTTTAAACATTATTTACAGTCAAAATGATTTGAAGATGAGGTTTAGTGGCTAAATGTACAAACTAACTTCTGTTTAAACAGAAGTCCACATGAGGAAATCAGGTGTGGCCTCAAGCACACCTGAAACAACCCATCAGGTTTTTCAACAGTTGCCGTTTGAGACGGAGCTTCTCCGATTCCTGGGTTGTTGAAGTGATGTTGGATCGCAAGTTAGAGTTGCTTAGTTAAGAGAATTGTCCAAACATTCAAAGGAAAGATGATTTATTTTTTTTGTAAGGAAAAGGATAGAAAAGACAGCCTGAATGTTCTGGAGAGACAGCTGGAAGCAAAGTTCACAGGTTTCCAGTTGAAGGACCAGTGGCTGCACTACCTGGACGCAGCAGAAACAGGAAGCCGTCCATGGCTGCTACCAGATTCCTGAGGAGACTGGTGGTTAAAAACCCTCCACTGACTGAGAAGACCTGCAGCAAGACTTGGTGGCAGCAGGCGCTGAGGTTTCAGTCTCCACACACTGCCCCAACTCCAAGATGTGCCCCACTGCTGACCCAAAGCACAAGAAACCTCCTCTCCAGTCTGCTCAACACGACAGAAACCAGCCAGAGAGGTTTGGGGATGCTGATCTGTGGAGGGATGAAACAGAACTGGAACTTTTTGGGCCTGTGGACCAGCAGAGGAAGAATGAAGCTCACGCTGAAAAGAGCAGCTTGCCTACAGTGAAGCATGGCGGTGGAACAGTGATGCTCTGGGCTGCTTTGCTTCCTCTGGCAGCGTGTGGACAGCAGGACGGATTCAGTCCTGTATCAGGAAGTCCTGAGAGAAAATATGAAGCCGTGTGTGAGGAAGATGAAGCTTGGGAACCACTGGACCTCCCAACAGGACAATGATCCCAAGCAGACCTCAGAGTCCACCAAAGCTTGGTTTCAGAAGAAGTCCTGGAAAGTGTTGGAGCGGCCATCACAGTCGCCGGACTCCAGTGAAAATCTTTGGTGGGATTTTAAAAAGGCAGTTGCAGCATGTAAACCAAGAACTGGAGACCTTTGTCTCCATGAGGAATGGGCTGAGATTCCAGCGGAACGTTGCCAGAAGCTGCTGTCTGGCTGTGCAGCACGTCTGCAGCAGGTCATAAAAACCAAACGATGCTCTGCTGGGTCCTAAACCTGCCGGTCATGAAGGGGTTGAATCATCCTGAGACTGCAGTGGTCATTGAACCTGTCGTTTTCTGTTCAGTTTGGAGAAACCACTTTTATTAGTTGTGTTGAGCTCTTTAAATGCTTCTTGTTTGATTTTTTTTTATTGCAAACAGCAGCTAGTTTGTACATTTTGCCAAGACACCTAATTTCCAGTGGAGGTTTAATCATTTTGATGGCAACTGTGGCGTTGTGGCAACACACCAATGATTTAGCAGTCTAAGCTACATACGTGACTGTTTCTGAAGGTAGCTGAATGTTTCCCACCAAACTCCTCCACCTTCATGCCATCGGCTCTGTGGCGCAGACGCCTCTACTTCATTTACTGTCACCTTTTGTCTTAAGAAAAAACAGACATGTTTCATAACCGTCCTCCATTTCTTCATAATGCACCCAACCAAACAGAAGAGGAACCCAGAGGTCTTCACAGAGACAACAGGACAGAAAACAACCATTTAAACGATCTAAATAAAACAAATAAAACAGCAGATTCAAACAGGACAATAGTAAAAGCAGGTTGCAAATAAACACAAGAGGACAGGCGTTCACCTTGGTTTCTGTGCTAATAATTATTGTTTAGAGGATGGTGCAAGTTTCACTGCTGAGAAGACATTACATCATATAATTGATAGATTACATCTATAAGTGATACTTATTGAATAAACTGTGGTATCCATGGTACTTTCCTCCATAGCAACCAGGGATTGTGGCAGACTAGCAGCAGGCTCATATCTCCAGTCAAACTGGATGAAAGTGGGTGAAGACATGCTTTTCTTCTGACAGTTTATTTGGTGTGAGAGCCTTTTAACACTTACTGGTCAAAGACACGGGCTTACTTTGATTTCCCCAGCCGGTCATAATCGCAGCATTATCAGAAGTGAGATAAGTCTGCTGGTATTTCCCCTGCTGCACCCTGTGAGTATGAACCTCTAAGAGGGCATACAACCACTCCCAGTTCAGCAAATTTGTTGACAGACTGGAATGGGGATGTGTTTGATAAAGAAGAGCAAACTTCCCTCATGACCTGTGGGTATGAGTCCGTCCTGACTGAAACAAAGCAGACGGGAGATCCTTTTTGATGTGTGCCATGGGGGCATGACGTCTGACAGCCTGGGACAAAACCAGAGCTCTTGTTGTTTGTGTCTGTCAGTTTTTGATTCCCCACCCAAGGCGAAATGACCCTGTGGGCAAGCTCTGGTTTCACAGGTGGAATTTAAACACTTCTGCCTGGGAGACCAGACACCCTCGCTGGAGTAGCAACCAATTAGGATCAAGTGTCAGCCTGTTGACACGTGAAGGATGGAATGTGTGAGTGCTCAGCCAAACAAGGACAGGAAGGTAGTGTTGGTGGTGATAGGCTTTGTCATGAACACGAGGGGAGGCTTTAAAAGACGGAAACCTTCACTCCTGTCAACGCTGATTGGACAATGCAGACAT
>NC_136613.1:35468982-35501482 GCF_933228915.1 Telmatherina bonti | reverse complement strand
TGACGGGTCAGTTCTGTATAAATGTTTTGGTTCAGACGGGCTCAGCTCGGTCCAACAGGTTAGTTGGGTTCATTGAGCTGATCTGAGAGCTGTCAGTCAGTCATCATGGACACTGCGCCTCGAAGCGGAGAGAAATACTCTTTAACTTTCTGCCATTTTGGGACCTGATTTCAACACTTTGCAATTGTTTAACCCAGAAAGACCCAAGCCATGAAATAATGACCAGATAAGTCCAATTTAAAAAAAAAAAAAAAAAGACGTCTTTATTTGTCATTTTAACAAATATAAAATAAAGAAGTACCAACATTTTTCAGAGATATTTACCATTTATTACCATGTGATATGTATAATTTTTTAGCGTAATCTTCTGCTTTCTTGGGGTCCATGAAGGGGCAGAAAACAAGAGTCAGGTTGTGCTCTGCAAGATTTGAAGAAACTTTGGACCATTAAAAGATGCCAAATGTCTCAGAAACTGTAAATATCATTTAAGTCATGCTGGGTTCTGATGGGGGAAATCGTTCCTGTTTGGCTGGTCCACAGTATATTCATGTTTAATGTGACAAACTTTAAAAGCCCTTTAGTTCCATCATCAAACAGAGAATACAACTACAATCTGTTTTCAAATAATAGTACATAAAGAACAAAAAGAGCCAAACAGATTAATCTCCTGCTACACATCTTCCCACTTGCATCGGTGATGGTGTCCAACGGCGCCGCAGTTATCCATCACAGTCCGGGCTTGTCTGTGGGTCTGAGCTAATTACCGACAACAACCCCGGTGAAAATCAATCAAAACATGTAAAATGTGTAGACATATTGTTTCATCATTAGTGGGAATTTTACTCCAGATGGAAGTTCTTGGCTTGCCACACACACACACAAAACACGCTGTGTTAGCGTCAAAGCATGTGGACATCACCCGGATAGACAAGCCAATAACCCTGAAGCATGCAGACATGAATGATCATGCCCATTCCACGCATTTCATTTAACCACCGGTAAACAGCTAATGGTGGCATGTCATTGTGTGAAGAACAAAGCAGCGATGCTCTCGCTGGCCTCACCTCTTTCCTTCCTGCATGTTTTTCTTCTTGCTCACACTGGCTGCTGTATCTTTTAATGAGATCAGACTTCATTAAAGAAGGCCCCTCAGAACCTTCCCCGGTTCTTTCAATGCAAACACTTCAATTAGTGGAAGGCAGCCAGAAACTGGTAAGACCGGGGTGGGGGGGGGGCTGTCCTGATGCTCAACACTGAGCAAAAAACACAACCTGTGTTTCAACCATACATGCAGCGCAGTACGTCCATAGTTTGGACATTTAATGTAAAACTTCCCACGTTGTCCTGTAAAAGCTCCGTCTGTCAAACTGCACTTAAAAAATACACACTCTGAAAAGTTGTCATGGCAACAGAGCAGGAGAAAATGTCTGTCCTGTCACTATGGTGATGGATTCCATGAAGCCTTTGCCATGCTAAGAAGAGACACAGCTGTGTGGAATTAATACTGTATAAAGCTGAACACACATCATTTTAATTCAGTGAATGAGGGCTGTGGAGAGTGGGCCTGTCTGCAGCTCCGTGAGTCACCTGGGGATCATGAACCGGCACTTACAGAGCACTGGAGACACTAAATGCTCTGAATCATTATATACCCAAATGCTCTGACTGAATTAGCCGAGGCCTGGACGTCCAGCTCGGCGATGCAGGAGGATAAAAACCGCCTCAAGGTGCACCATTTTCAGTCAGATCAACAACAAAGAGTGGAAAATTGGAGAGGAGTGTGAGAGAATCTGAAAAAGCTGTTTTGCCTCTGTAGCTTGTTTGAAAGAAGAGGCTGATTCTGGCCCCGGGGACATTGTCCAAACGCTGTCAGAGTAGGGCCGTCCGTTTGAAGCTCTGCTGTTTGGACAAAAACTCTCTTCTTTTTTTAATCCTCTTAATCTTTTCAAAGCTGTGGCTTTCTAAAATGACTTGGCAGGTTTTCCTTTTCACAGAACATGACATCACCAGCGTGAGTTAAAGGGAAACGCTGCAGGAAAACGGAGCTAACAGAGTGTATGCTGATCACACCGCCGCCGATCGCCGCAACATGGCTACTGGTCGCTCCGCGGGGTGCTCATCCCCTTTCAGCCCTAAACGATGGGATAAAGGCATTAAGATCCACCGCTTTTTTTTCATTCATTCTTTCATTCATTCATTCATTCATCCTTTAATTTAATCCACATGTAGAATATTTATTAACCCAGTCAGCATGCAGAGATCATGTCAGCATGCTGACGGTCCACCGGGACCTGCGAGTCCGTTCCAGTGGGCGTAACGTATCGAGCAGCGTTCTGCTGAAGCTCTTTGCAGGGTTTACTTGTGGATAGTAAGGAGACGTATGAGATGGGCGGACACCACAGTAACTTTGCAGCTTTTAAAAAAGGCCATTTTGTTACTGTTTTCCCTGATCATGATGGATCCTTGTTGGAAACCAAACTGCATGATGAAATGATCAAAGTGCTGCAGGTTTCCCTGACTTATCCTTCGAGGTATAGACTTGTGCATATTTGGTGAAATGGAGACCATCTCAAACAGCACAGAAGTCTCGATGTTTTGGTCTGAATTATTCGGTTTGGTTTCTTTCCCTTTAAGCGGCAGCACACATGGTGCTCAACCTCCTGCCTCATCGCAGGCCCGTAGAAACGTCCGCTGGCGACAGCAATCATTCGGTCTACACCTGAGTGTCCCATTTTCTCATGCAGATGATCGGTTTCAGGGATTTCGGGTCAACCAGCTGTGTTGTTGCTGCTGTTTCTCTTCTGAGGATGCGATCTTGATCAATAAGCAGACAAGGCCTCTCTCTTAGGAGCTTCAGTCTGTTTTTATATTGTGCTTACTGTTGGGTCTGCATTCTGGATGGTTCGTACGTCTTCCTCTGACATGGGCTGAACTGACTCTTTACCGCTGGCGTTGAGTTTGGCTGATTTGGTGACGTGTCAGTGAATCGCTGTCCCTGTAAAAAACAGAATGTGATGCATGAAACAGATGAAAGCGTTGTGTTATCACACACATTAGCGCGAGATATTCCAACTTTCCAGAGTGCAACTTGTTCTCCAGCTTGTGTCTGGTACAAAACTGAACCTAGGCCCAGGAACTGCTTAGTCCGAATAAGGGTTGGGGGGAAGCTGGAGTCTATTCCAGCGATCGGGCAAAAGGCAGGAACACCAGGACAGGTCACCAGTCGACCACAGGGCCACACACTTTCCTAGGGACAATTTAGAGTAACCAGTTAACCTAACATGCATGTCTTTGGGCAGAAGGAGGAAGCCGGAGTACCTGGAGAGAACCCATACATGGGGAGAACATGCAAACTCCACACAGAAAGGCCGCTGTCTAAGCCTTTCCACAAGCCGAGGATCGAACCAGTAAACCTTCCTCCTATGAGAACACGGTGCTAAAATGCAGCCCAAACATGATGAAAGTCAGAAACATCAATATGTTCAAAAGGAAAACCAAAAATGTGGATTAAAGAACTCAGCTTGTTAGTTACTGGTTGTTCGATTACTTTGCTGGAAAACACATCATTGGAGATTGTTGTTATTTTAGAGTGCATTCACTTCAGGACAGTCCGATAGACTCGGTCCGGTTGGGGACTCGGTCCAGTTGGAGGCTTGGTCTGGTTGGGGACTCAGTCCAGTTGGAGACTCAGTCCAGTTGGAGACTCGGTCCGGTTGGGGACTCTGTCCGGTTGGAGACTCGGCCCGGTTGGGGACTCAGTCCAGTTGGAGACTCAGTCCAGTTGGAGACTCGGTCCGGTTGGGGACTCGGTCCAGTTGGAGACTCGGTCCGGTTGGAGACTCGGTCCGGTTGGAGACTCAGTCCAGTTGGAGGCTTGGTCTGGTTGGAGACTCGGCCCGGTTGGGGACTCGGTCCGGTTGGAGACTCGGCCCGGTTGGAGACTCGGCCCGGTTGGGGACTCGGTCCGGTTGGAAGCTTGGTCTGGTTGGAGACTCGGTCCGGTTGGAGACTCAGTCCAGTTGGAGACTCGGTCCGGTTGGAGACTCGGTCCGGTTGGAGACTCGGTCCGGTTGGAGACTCGGTCCGGTTGGAGACTCAGTCCAGTTGGAGACTTGGTCCGGTTGAGGACTCGGTCCGGTTGGGGACTGGGTCCAGCTGTAGGGGGGTGTATCCATGCGGACCGAGATCGTGTTCACGCTGCTCTTTGGTGAAACCAGTCAAACCATTAGAATAATATCTCCCCATTCCCACCAGAGGTGGCGCTGCACTAGTATTTAGCAGAAGAGAGGACAAGACCGGCGTGAAGAAGAAAACTCTGTTTCCTCCACCTGCCAGTTAAACATGGAGACCAAACTATGGCTGTTTTGGGTTTTTATTGTGTCTTATGCAAGTATCCTGCAGAAATCCACTGCAACAATGGACGCAGTATGAACACCAGACGAGGCAGAGGACCCTTAACGCCATCGCTATGGATTTACCCACAATGCAACGCTACGCCACATGCAGGAAGGGCCTTTTTGTAGTCCGCTTCCTGTATTTGGTCCACTTGAAACGGGCCGAGACCTGAGTTTGTAGGCGGACCCAGTCCGGTTGTTTGGTCCACTTGAGAATTTGTTTGGTGTGTTTTCCCATTTCCCCAAACGAAGCGACTTTCCGATCAAACGGACTCGGATTCGGATTAAAAAGGTGGAAGTGAACGTGTCCTATGTGCAAAAACTCAATAAAAACAATGTAAAAAAAAAAACACAGGAGATGAAACACATTTAGTCGGACTGGTAGTTTGTAAAAGTGTGTCTAATAGACTGGTCATAAACTTGATCTGGATCAGAGAAGCTCATCTAAAGCTTTCGGCATGAATAAATATTTACCACCAACATCACATTAGTTCCTGTAAAAGAAACCCTGTTTGCACTTTAAAAGTCACTGCAGAGGATTTCTGCATCGTTTCAAGTCTGCATGAGGAAATAAACACTCATCTGCTGTTCATGTCCGCCTCCATCCCACTGAGGATTTAAACTGCAACATGGAGGTGGAACGAGGACAAAATGACGGCAGCTCTTCAGCAGATGTGTTGCTTTTGTCGTTTCTGCTCCATGGTTGTTTGGTTGCTTAGCAGTGCTGAGAATGGAACAGAAACAGCAACATTAAAACATTTATTTATTCTTTACAACATGCACAAAATCCAGTTTAAGACTTTAATGTTTGATGTTTGGATGGATCTTTTACATGTTTACAGTTTGCTTTTATGCATTTTTCCCTTCAGTAATGTCTCTGATAACCGATCAGTCGGGACTTTCCTGTTTAATGCTGACAGACATGAAAAGCAGATTTATAAGAGTAGAATCTGAGGCATGTTTTCTACATGCAGGATATTTCTGTGTGCAGTCAGAGAAGAGGAGCTGTTTGTTCAGCATGGCAGTCCCCCCCCCCCCCCCCCCCCCCCCCCCCCCCCAACATCTCCATGTATTTGGCTGTTTTTATAATTGCTAACGACTTGTAGCAGTTCAGTGTGACATGACAGAAGCAGACAATTAACTACATAATAAGTCTAAGTTTTAAAAATATGTTTACAGCACCCCATTTGGGGATCTATGAGAGGCTCATTATATTTCCCACCAAGTTCCTGCATCATGGCGATGGGTTTT
Organism: Telmatherina bonti; assembly: GCF_933228915.1. Taxonomy (NCBI): domain Eukaryota; kingdom Metazoa; phylum Chordata; class Actinopteri; order Atheriniformes; family Telmatherinidae; genus Telmatherina; species Telmatherina bonti. Next base: position 35,495,837 of record NC_136613.1, on the reverse strand, counting down.
TAAGCTGTTTTTGTTTCATGAGTGTCAGCACACAGTCATTATTGAATCTATTGCCTGTCAGAAAAATCTCATTCTCTACTTAGACTGTCTCATTCAGCTCCAGCGGGAGTTTTCCTACTTGACAAACAAAAGTATATTTTCATTTTTCTGCCAGATACAGACTTATAATTGTTGGACTGACATGAGGAGACATATGGTTTTTATCCTTTTAGCACCAAAATAGTCCTGTAGAAACGTGGCATTAATGTGTGTTTCCCATGTGTACATACAGAACTTATGTCCAGGAGATGCTGTTTCCTCCCAGGAGACAACAATGTAAACAACTTGTAGAAATCTGCCTGATACTTAGTCGTGTTGTATGAAGGGCAAGACTTCAGCCTGATACTTCGTCTCTGCAGCAGAGGGTGGGAAGAGATCAGCGATACAGTCACAGCTTTAACACCACTGATGCAAAATGAGCAACATTAATCACCTCACAACGACGACAAGTCAGACAGCGAGCGACGACTCCACTGTGAAATGTATGAAATGTACACAAATAGATACATAAAACTGATGTCGTGGAGTCATATTTCCTTCCCCGTAGAAGAAACATCATGTCAGGCAATGGAATGAAGACATTTTACAACACATCTGTGATGCATCAGAGAGATACGTAACGTTTTGTAGCATCCAGGAAGGTCTGGCCAAAGTGTTTTCAGTGGGGGGGTCACAGATGATGGACAGTTATGGAGTGATGTTGTTGTGGTTGATGGGACAAATCTACTGATGAGCAAAGCTGCGTGGAGATGTTGTGAATTCCAAAAGGCATTTGAAGCGTTGGACATGAGACAGAAGGGGTTTGGACAGTGTCTTCAAGCTGCAGCAGAGGTTAGAGAGCTGCAGCACATGGAAAGCTGTCCCGGCTGGTGAAGGTGCAGCAGTTATCAAAGTGCTCCTCAGACATGTTCATCACCCGAGAAGTCGGCATCTTCTCAGGCTTCACCTGTTGGCCTTTTGTCTTTTCCTTCCTGTTTGTCATTTTCTTCATCGTCCCGAGTCCTGATGTTCTCTTTTGCTCTGCTTCTTGTCTTCCTCTTCCTCCTGTTCCTCGCTGAAGACCTCCTGGCTACGACAGCAGCCTGCATGGGGCTTCTCGCCTTTCGTCTCCGTGGTGAGGCAGATGTTGTAGCCTTTGGCGGCTTGTCTTCCAGATGTTCTGTGGATGACTGCAGCTGGTGTCGTCTGAAGAACTTCTGCAGAGACAACACTGTGTACGCTGTATAAACAGACCATGATGAGGATGATGATGATGGTCATTTCTGGCCAGTCGGCGTAGTAACCACTTCTGTTCTACTTCGGACCAGTCAGTGTCTTCCTGTCCCGCCTCACTGACCGACAGGACCCCACGGACGGCTGCCCACCCTCGGATAGTTACCTAAACATCTACAGTCGTGCCTCTTGGACATTAAAACTGTTCCTGCAGCCTGACACCAGCCATCAGGCTTTTCCGCTTGTTTTTATTTGTAGAGCCGCTGCTCCTTCGCATCGAGAGGAACCAGTTGAGGTGGCTCGGGCATCTGGTCAGGATGCCTCCTGGACCTCCCTGGTGAGGTGTTCCAGGCACGTCCCTCTGGGAGGAGACCCCGGGGAAGACCCAGGACACGCTGGAGGGATTATATCTCTCAGCTGGCCTGGGAACGCCTCGGGATCCCCCCACAGAGTTGGCAGATGTGGCTGGGGAGAGGGAAGTCTGGGCTTCCCTGCTGAGCCTGCTGCCCCCGCGACCCGACCCCGGATAAGTGGCAGAAGATGGAGATGAAGATGAAGAGGAAAACAGATCAGACTGTGACATTTCTACGTATGCGAGCAAAATGCAGTTTATCATAAAACACGTTTTAGGGGGATTTCTCCTGGTCTGAGATCAACAGCACCCTTTTTATACACAATATACTTTTTATTATTCTTGTCTGTTTTGATCACTTTTATTTTCCCTCTGTCATACTTCCTGTTTATTGTTGGGGTGTGTTTTCCTGCCAGACTAAACTTATCTTGACTGTGATCTTGCATATTTAGAGAAAGATCAGACTTCTGCCGGCTGTTAGCAAGCAGAAAATGTCTCCTGCCTCAGGAACATCATGCTCCATCTTCATCACACACACCTCTGCATGTCAACACGTCAGAGGCACAAAGAGGTTCGGCCTCTTCCCCGACGACGTTCGACATGAGGTCTGGGGAACTTTAGCAGAGCTGCTGGAAGAGTCGGCTGTAGCATGACGTTACAGCCGCCTTGCAGCAGCTTCTGCACATCCAGATCAACTCCAGAACTCTAACACATCAAAACTTCTCATTATTAAAGATGTCTTATGACATCCCTTTTATTTGTGTCTTTACTGTTTGTCTTTATTAAAACTGTGTCTGTAGACCTGCTACCATCAGATCTGCTGCTCAGACACACCTCTCATCAGTTTACCTGGCTTCACCTGCTGCTGACACCTGCTCCGCATCTCCAGTAAAACCAGTACTTACGCGGCTTCACACCACTCTCTCAGGTGGTTTCGCCTTCATGCTGGACTCTCCAGCATTTCTCCCAGACTCTGTTACCGACCTGACCGGCATCTGACCAGCACTTCCTCCTCTCACCCTCCCTCTCTCCAGGAGGATCACCACCAGCTCTGAGTTTGTGGTTCTGTGCTTTCCCGCCTGTCCTGCTGGTCATGTGGTCACTTGCTTGCCAGGCACATGGAAGACCTGGGAATGAAACCTGGCTGTGCTCACCCTGAACAATTCCTGGCAACCTGCTAGCCTGTGCTGGAGCTGCAACTGGGTCCAGTCCACCCTCAGCAGACCACGTTTTTCATCAGGTTTTCATGAAGAGAACATGTGAACTGCAGGATTTTAGATCCAATCAGACGAAGCAGCTTTTTGTTTTCTGAAGAGAACATTTAAAAAAACATCTTTTCAACATGAGGTCAACAGTGCATTGAAAGGTTTAATTCCAGAACAAACAGAAGCTGTTCTTATTAGAAGCTCCGTTTATGAGTCGGTTTCGACGCTTTGTGGAGCTGTCAGGCGGCCACCGCCAGCCTCCGGTGGGACTTATCCTTACAGTGTTTCAGCTGCGTTTCCGCCCATCATGATGCAGTGCTACATGTTAGCATTGCTGCTTCCTGCTGTCTGCAAACGTCTGTCCTACATGGATGTTGCATCCTGAACAGGGAGGTCTTATCAGACAGAGATGCACAGATCTACATTTAGATTTGAAACTTTTTTCTCTTTCCTTAAGAAAGAACAGCTGAAAGTTCCTGCAAAGCCTTCATTCAGGACTGAAGCTTGTTTATGTGATGGACTGAGACAGCAGATGAGGACGGACGGAGGTGAGAGCTTGGCAGGCAGAGGCGGGTTTTGCTACAGCTGAACTGGGCAGGTACCCAGGGGCCAATCTGTGGAAGGTCGCAGGAGCAAAATGAGGACAAGTGATCAAACCACATCGTTGATGGAAATGCTGAACAATTATCAGATGAAAAGATTTTTAACACTTATAAAGGCAGAAACAGTAAAAGTATCATGATAACAAATCAATTATTCATTCATTCATTTTCTGAACCGCTTAATCCAATTCAGGGTCGCGGGGAAGCTGGAGCCTATCCCAGCTGGCTTTGGGTACACCCTGGACAGCTCGCCAGTCCATCGCAGGGCACAAATCAATTAAAAAAGTTTAAAAACATTAAGAAAAGGCAAAGACTTAAAGTGGAGGCTGGAAGTGAAACAGGAAGGCTGTTGTGAAGAAGACCTGATCCCTTTCTCAGCCTGGTAGATACAGGAACCGATGAGAGCAGAGGAGTTGTAGATGTAACGGCGAGCTGCACCATTTAGAGCTATAAAAACATAAAAGAGTGTTCAGCTGACTGATGTTTTACTGGAAGCAGAGACACGAGGACAGACTGGAGTCACACTTCTCTTATCTTTGTTCCACTTTTGAGTCTGGCTGCAGATTTTGTACCAGCTGCAGACGGCACATGAGGGCTGACAGAAATCCAACCTGGAGGGAACCGATGTGACATTTTTCACAAAGAGCAACAGATTCATTTCATCTACTGAGAGAAAGTAGGTTTGAGAACAGGGTTACGTGTTTATCACACCACAAAATGTCTCCAGTCCACTGTTTTTCCTTCTTATAGTTCAGAAACTGGTCCCCAGCTGATGTGTCTGTCACCCTGCTGCACCTCTCAGACCACTTCCTGGTCACATTCTCAGCCCTTCTCTCTCACGGCGCTCAAGAGGATCCAAGGATGGTTTCCTACCGCAGAAACCTGAGATCTCTAAGTCTGTCTGACAAGGTTAACTCCTCCTTCCCCTCAGACTTCTCCTTCCTGTCTGTTAATGAGGCTACAGAAACCCTCTGCTCCTCTCTGGACAAACTCTGTCCTCTGGTGTCTAAAGCAGCCAGACAGAACCCACCCAGTCCATGGCTCACTGAGGTTCTAAGACGTCACAGAGCAGGTCTCAGAGCAGCAGAAAGAAAGTAATAAACAATCTAATAAACTCACTGACTCGTCAGAGTCCCAGCAGAACCTCTCAGTCTTCACATCCAGCCTAAAGGCCGCCAACATAGACTTCTATCAGAACCAGATCCGTAAAGCTCCCAACACAAGCCAGCTGTTCATGGCCTTTAACTGTCTTCTCTCTCCACCACCTGCTCAGCCTCCCGCCATGCTGACTGCTGAAATGTTGGCTTCCTTTTTTACCAAAAAGGTTGCTACCATCACTAATCAGTTCTCTGAGCCTGACCAGCTCAGTCCACCACATCCAGCAATTAAGTGTGAAGCTTGACTCTATCACACTTGTTCCTACGTCTGCTGCCCAGAATCTTGGGGTCATGGTGGATGACCAGCTGACCTTTAGGATCCATGTTGCCTCGGTTGCCTGTACCTGCCAATTTGCTCTCTACAACATCAAGAGAATCAGACGTACCTGACAGAACACACGACTCAGCTTCTGGTTCAGGCTCTGGTCATCTCACGCATCGATTACTGCAATTCCCTACTGGCAGGTCTGCCTGCATGCTGATTAAACCTCTGCAGATGATCCAGAATGCAGCAGCGTGTCTGGTTTTCAACCAACCCAAACAAGCTCATGTCACTCCGCTGCTAATCGCTCTTTACTGGCTTCTAGTCGCAGCACACATCAGATTTAAAGCTCTGCTTCTAGTTTACAAAACAATAACTCAAATGGCTCCCGTTTACCTTCACTCCCTAAACCAGACCTACACTCCCTCTCCACAGCTACATTCCACCAGCGAAAGACGCTTCATGTTACCACCAATACGTGGGACTAAATCACCAGCCAGACTCTTTTCCTCTGTTGTTCCACGATGGTGGAATGATCTCCCAAACTCTGTCCGCTCTGCAGAGTCACTGTCTACTTTTAAGAGCAAGCTGAAGACTCAGTTCTTCAAGGAGAACTTCAACACTTAGTTTAGCTGTATTTGTTGGAAAGTTGGAGAACTTTGCCCAGTTCTTTGCAACAAACTTTATGGTATTAAATCTTTGTATTTTAACATATTTGATATTGTGGGGCGGGAAGGGAGAAATACAAAACAAAACAAAACAAATATAAAGCCTGTAGTACTTCATGGAAGGACCTGCGTCCAACTGGACAGTCCACCAGCACCTTCCTTACGATGTCCTCTATTGTTTGAGTTCATGCTTAGGTTGTTCTCACTCTCATGTAAGTCTCTTTGGATGAAAGTGTCTGCTAAATGACTGCAGAATAGAATAGAACAAAATATTTCCAGTTTACTGTATTTCCTGGCCCTGTGATGGACTGGCGAGCTGTCCAGAGTGTACCCTGCCTGTCGCCCAAAGCCAGCTGGGATAGGCTCCAGCTTCCCCGCGACCCTGAATTGGATTAAGCGGTTCAGAAAATGAATGAATGAATGTATTTCCTTCTTCAAGTTCTGGTTATAAACATACGAAGTAACACCTATCACATGAAACCGTTCAGATAAATAAACACGAGTGTTTCCATCCAGGCGAGTTACGTTACGGAACGTTGTCTGGACGCCGCGTTGACGGTGAAGAGGGACGGTCATGATTTTATTCTGGAGTCGAGAAGCAAATGAAGCCAACTGGACATGAATCCATCAGCTTGTGATGAAGGAAGGAGAGAGGAAGAAGAGAAGCTGTCTGCAGATACATCATGTATGGAATGAAACAGTCTGACGTGACTTCATGTCGTTCAGCGTCTCGTTGACAGGACAGGTGTCTTCAGATCGACGTCTTCATCGTCTGAACCTGTTGTCATGTGAGGAGTGGTGTCATCTGATCCGGGTCAGTCTTCTAGTCTGAGTTGAGTTCACTTCACATTTTATTCCACGCATTTAGTTGCTTTTACGTCCTTTCCTCGAGAGACGGGGACATGCATGAGTTACTGCAGCTCGGTGATAAATGACACCAGTCTCATGTTTCTGGTGGGGACTTTCATCCAGGGCTCCATGCAGACCAGCACTGATAAACATGGCTAATTACAACCAGGATGGAAGAGATAACAACATCACAAACTGGCAGAGGACACAGAAAAACTGGATCTTATACACTAAGGAGGGACTAAAGGACCAACATGAAGCAGGTTAGAGAGTCCAGGTGCATTTTGTTTACTTTCAGAATGGGAAGCAAACAAAATGCACAAAGTGAATCCCTCCACAACATAATGGAATATAACAGAATAGACTTTATTGTTATTGCACAAATGTGACTAAATTAATGCAGCTGTGTTCATGCTAAAATGAACAAATAAAAACAAAATAATTAAATAAACAGGACACAGTACAATACTACAAAATGACTTCTAATGAGATAAAATAATGCTAAAATAAAATATAATATGTGATAATTAATATCGGGTTACATTTTATGTTGCCATGCGCTTCCTGGTGTTTCCTAAAAAGAAATAATCTTCCGAACGATGCAGCGGATGTGTCCGTTTCCAGCAGCGTGGTGTGTTGTGTCCTGGGATGCAATGACTTCCTGATTTCTCTGATTTAACAAGCTGCAGTACTAGAATAGTTATTGGCAGTAAAGATGTTTTACTGCTCTATGTGCATCCCAAAATACGGCTTCCCAAAGAACCTGCTGTAATTCCAGTCCTATCTGAGGTCTACTAGTGTTTTTCAGCCACTGTGCCGTGTGACACTAGTCTGCCGTGAGAGATCATCAGGTCTGAGAAATTTCCCAACTTCACCTGATTGGTCTATAAAGCAGCTCTGTGCTGATCCACACAGGCCCCGGTGAAAGATAAGAGAATCCCTTCTTCTTGTGTTTATCTGATTTCTGTTCAAGAGGCTTTGATGAGATGGATTTTATATTAATAATATGGACTTTAGAAAAAGGAAACCTTTTGGTTTGTGGTGTGCCTTGTGGTTTTTCAGTGATAAAAAGTGGTGCAAAAAAGGTTAAAAAACATTGCACTAGTGAACCCTAGTGGGTGCAGAAGTCCAGTTTTTACCCCAGGAGGCGTAAAAACATACTCCCACCGTACCTCTCTTTGTGATGCTGTTCCAGGACATAAATACAGAATATTTTCATTTCCTCTCGAGCGTTTGAATCCGACTGCCTATAAAAGCTTCAGATCGGAGGCACAGAAAGCACATTTCAATCATTACCGAGTTCCCTTTCTGGCTTGGAGTGCATTCCCACAACTGAACACACAGAGTTCATCCTTGGATTTCTCCAACTGGTCTTCATTAAATATTAATATTTCTGTGAGTGCAGAGTAAATGTGGATTAAAAAAAGAAAGGGCAACGGGACTTAGGAAACGTGCCTGAGACGAGCGCTCAGAGAAATGCACACACTAATCAGACGACTCCAGGTCAGCGCAAATATCTGGGAAAGGCGGAGAATTTCATTTTATCAAGCTCACCTCACTATAAAAACTATAAAAAACATCTATCACAAAGCATCATGGGAAAGGGAAGATGGCTCCTTTACTGGTTCCTGCCATTACTATTTCATCTTCTTTAATGGGATGTGGGAGTCTTCAAGTGTTCAACAAGCAGAAAACAAGCAAACATGTAGAAAGTCCTGAAAGTTCGAGTGCTGCTGCAAATGCAACACAACGCCCGGGCCGATGCTCACACACACATCCTCTGCGCTCTGCTCCATGGAAGTGTAAAAACAGAACATGGCTGTGAAAATCACTGAAAGTTTCTACTCACCGTTCCAGCGGAGCAAACTGTCCTTCCCGTTGGCCCCAGGTCCTTTTCCCGCCGTCCGTTTGGTCTGCCAGCACTTTCAAAAACACACACTAACAGCTTTGGCTGTTTGCATTTGTTATCAGAGAGGCAGGTGTGCGGCGAGGCTTTGACTCTCTAAGCCATATTCAAACACAGAAGGGATTACATCTTTCTTCTGACTGTAGAGGAGCATCCTGCTGAGCCCAGGGGTTTATTTAACACAGGTTAAACACTGCTTGCACATCTGGACGCAGCAGCACAGACAGATAAGCTGGACTGAGCCCATCAGATATGGAAACGCTGAGGACTGAAGCTGCACAGACATGAGATGAAGCAGCTTTGTGATTGGCATGGAAGAAAGAAAACTGATTACAGTTCTGTTTATGCAGAACAATCAGCTTTTTGTCCTGGAATTCAACAGTTATCAGGCCGATACCAGAGCTGCGTTAGTGTAAAGGAAATACATCCACGGTAATGGTTGTCTGTGATGAAGGCCTGCTGACCTGAAGGGGAAGAAGATCCCGTGTGACGCTGACCTTCCAGCTTAAATGAGAAAGGAAATGAAAAAGGAATAAATTTATGTCAATATGTGAACGTGCTTCTTGTGTGTGCTTAAGCATCTGCAGACCTCCTGCACACAGCAGGTTTGTAATTCCCTGCAGGATCATACGAGCAGCTTTAAACGGAAAACTCAACATTTATTTACCTGTTGGAGGAAAATAATAAACCTGGAGGGTTCCTGCAGAGTCAACATGAGGCGCAGTATGAAGGTATGTATGATGTAGTTCAGCTAGAATTCACAGCAGAAACACTAACAAACACACACACACAAAGCCACCCCCAACACACACATTTTTATTTTTACTCTGGGTGAAGCGGCTCCTCGTCCTGATAGTATTCTATACATTTTGTCATCATGAACAATAAGAAATATAGTTAGACCCCTCAGTTTACTGTAAACCTGTAAAAACTCTGACCAATCCAAACGTTCCTACCCAAATGGAGTTGTTCATTTCTTATATTTCGTAGCTTCTTCTCCCGGCTCCCCTCCTCCCCCTCCAGCAGCACATACCTGATCGCCACACCCTGCATATAAACAGCGTGTTAGGATGAAAATACAAAGTAGTGAAGAAGAAACTCGGAAGGCAAACATGGCTGAGAAAATGCAGGAAGGATTTCCCGACCCGGCTCGGTTTATTTGCCTCCTCCTGCTAAACAGCCGAGAAAGAGAAAATCTTTTTAAAAAAAAAGCTGCGAATAAAAAAAGCCTCAGATCACGCCAGGAGGAGAACCAGAGGGGGAGGAGCCAAGACAGGGCGCCCGTTCCACCACATCATGATGAGAATCTCCCGTTCCACCTCATCATGATGAGAATCTCCCGTTCCACCTCATCACCATGAGAATCTCCCGTTCAACCTCATCATGATGAGAATCTCCCGTTCCACCTCATCACCATGAGAATCTCCCGTTCCACCTCATCATGATGAGAATCTCCCGTTCAACCTCATCATAATGAGAATCTCCCGTTCCACCTCATCACCATGAGAATCTCCCGTTCCACCTCATCATGATGAGAATCTCCCGTCCCACCTCATCATGATGAGAATCTCCCGTTCCACCTCATCACGATGAGAATCTCCCGTTCAACCTCATCATAATGAGAATCTCCCGTTCAACCTCATCATGATGAGAATCTCCCGTTCCACCTCATCATGATGAGAATCTCCCGTTCCACCTCATCATGATGAGAATCTCCCGTTCCACCTCATCATGATGAGAAGCTCCCGTTCCACCTCATCACCATGAGAATCTCCCGTTCCACCACATCATGATGAGAATCTCCCGTTCCACCTCATCACGATGAGAATCTCCCGTTCCACCTCATCATGATGAGAATCTCCCGTTCCACCTCATCATGATGAGAATCTCCCGTTCCACCTCATCATGATGAGAATCTCCCGTTCCACCTCATCATGATGAGAAGCTCCCGTTCCACCTCATCACCATGAGAATCTCCCGTTCCACCACATCACCATGAGAATCTCCCGTTCAACCTCATCATGATGAGAATCTCCCGTTCCACCTCATCATGATGAGAATCTCCCGTTCCACCTCATCATGATGAGAATCTCCCGTTCCACCTCATCATGATGAGAAGCTCCCGTTCCACCTCATCACCATGAGAATCTCCCGTTCCACCTCATCATGATGAGAATCTCCCGTTCCACCTCATCATGATGAGAATCTCCCGTTCTACCTCATCACCATGAGAATCTCCCGTTCCACCTCATCATGATGAGAATCTCCCGTTCCACCTCATCATGATGAGAAGCTCCCGTTCCACCACATCATGATGAGAATCTTCCGTTCCACCTCATCATGATGAGAATCTCCCGTTCCACCTCATCACCATGAGAACCTCCCGTTCCACCACATCATGATGAGAATCTCCCGTTCCACCTCATCATGATGAGAAGCTCCCGTTCCACCACATCATGATGAGAATCTCCCGTTCCACCTCATCATGATGAGAATCTCCCGTTCCACCTCATCATGATGAGAATCTCCCGTTCCACCTCATCACCATGAGAACCTCCCGTTCCACCACATCATGATGAGAAGCTCCCGTTCCACCACATCATGATGAGAATCTCCCGTTCCACCTCATCATGATGAGAATCTCCCGTTCCACCTCATCACCATGAGAATCTCCCGTTCAACCTCATCATGATGAGAATCTCCCGTTCCACCTCATCACCATGAGAATCTCCCGTTCCACCTCATCACCATGAGAATCTCCCGTTCAACCTCATCATGATGAGAATCTCCCGTTCCACCTCATCACCATGAGAATCTCCCGTTCCACCTCATCATGATGAGAATCTCCCATTCAACCTCATCATAATGAGAATCTCCCGTTCCACCTCATCATGATGAGAATCTCCCGTTCCACCTCATCATGATGAGAATCTCCCGTTCCACCTCATCACCATGAGAATCTCCCGTTCAACCTCATCATGATGAGAATCTCCCGTTCCACCTCATCACGATGAGAATCTCCCGTTCAACCTCATCATAATGAGAATCTCCCGTTCCACCTCATCATGATGAGAATCTCCCGTTCAACCTCATCATAATGAGAATCTCCCGTTCAACCTCATCATGATGAGAATCTCCCGTTCCACCTCATCATGATGAGAATCTCCCATTCCACCTCATCATGATGAGAATCTCCCGTTCCACCTCATCATGATGAGAATCTCCCGTTCCACCTCATCATGATGAGAATCTCCCGTTCCACCTCATCACCATGAGAACCTCCCGTTCCACCACATCATGATGAGAATCTCCCGTTCCACCTCATCACGATGAGAATCTCCCGTTCCACCACATCACGATGAGAATCTCCCGTTCCACCTCATCATGATGAGAATCTCCCGTTCCACCACATCACGATGAGAATCTCCCGTTCCACCTCATCATGATGAGAATCTCCCGTTCCACCTCATCATGATGAGAATCTCCCGTTCCACCTCATCATGATGAGAATCTCCCGTTCCACCTCATCATGATGAGAATCTCCCGTTCCACCTCATCATGATGAGAATGTCCCGTTCCACCTCATCATGATGAGAATCTCCTGTTCCACCTCATCATGATGAGAATCTCCCGTTCCACCACATCACGATGAGAATCTCCCGTTCCACCTCATCATGATGAGAATCTCCCGTTCCACCTCATCATGATGAGAATCTCCCGTTCCACCTCATCATGATGAGAATCTCCCGTTCCACCTCATCACCATGAGAATCTCCCGTTCCACCTCATCACCATGAGAATGTCCCGTTCCACCTCATCACCAAGAGAATCTCCCGTTCCACCTCATCACCATGAGAATCTCCCGTTCCACCTCATCATGATGAGAATCTCCCGTTCCACCACGTCCCAAAGCTGCTCTGCTGGATGTAGATCTGGTGACTATGGAGCCGTTGGAGGACAGTGAACTCATCGTCATGGTGGAGATGATGTGAGCTTTGTGACATGGTGCATCATCCTGCTGGAAGTTTCCATCAGAAGATGCTACACTGTGCTCAGAAAGGGATGGACATGGTCAGCAGCAGGACTCAGGCAGGCTGTGAAGGTTAAACCAGGCCGTGTTCACCAGCAGCAGCCTGAAGCGTTGATCCTGATGGCAGGATGGATCCATGTTGTCATGAGGGGCTTGAAGGACTCATGACCCCTCATCACAGACAACCATTACTGTGGATGTGTAGAATTGTTCAGTAGTGGCACCTGGTGTGGTCTTCTGCTGCATTCTGGTTCAGACCAACAACCTTAAATCTCCTTTCTTCCTCATCCTGATGCTCAGTTTGAAGTTCAGTGAGTCGTCTTCACCACGTCCAATGTCTACATGACAAAATGTGTAGACCTGTAACTGGCTGATTAGATAGCGTGGTGTTATTGCTCAGAGAACTAATAGTATATCTGACTTTCAAACTTTAGAGAGACGTTAGAATTGAATAAAGCATCTCCTAGATTTTCTCCAGCTGCATCAACTCTGCTCCCATAAATGCAAAAGTAGCAGCAAATTTTTCTATTTGGCACAAACATATGCTATATTGGAACAGATTGACTTTAAGCGGCTGTGGCCACAGCAGGAGAGAAAGGAATAGCAGCTATAACTTCCAGAGGTTAATGGATGTCCTAAAAGCATTCAGCTTATCCAGAGTAAAAAAAGCACATCATACGAGGACTTTCCAGCCACAGCGTGCCACCAACACTGTCTGGAGATTTCATTGTAAAAGATCAAACTTAATAAAATGTCTGCAAGTCTAAAGCTCTACAACCACTTTTACCTTCAAAACTTGCATGTGAAAATTTTTCATTATATGAGACAGTCACAGCAATGCCTGTAGAGAGGTGAGAGGGGTTAGCAGTGGCATCTCTCAGGTCCTGCTTCGGGGTTTAGCTGGATTTCAGATCCTGTTTTTAGTCCTGAGTCTTCTTCTTTTGTCCTCGGTGTGTCCAGTTTCTGCCAGCATGCAGAGATAAGCCAAGTTTCCAGAAAACACCTTATTGCTGCTAAAATCCCGTTTTCTGTGAGACTGTCTGATCTTTGCTGGTTTCCATTTAAAACGAAAGATATGGAACTATTTATTTTATGTTTTAATTGCTGCCTATTCACGTAGCTTTTATCATGTTTCTTCTTTTTCTTTTGTTAATATAATATTCATGTTTTATTTTGGTTTGATTTGTTGTAACTGTTTTTAGAGTAGAGACTGAATAAAGTAATTAATCTAATTAATTACAGGCTTCAAGATGAATTATTTTGAAGGCATATCAATTTTTACCCCCAAACCTTTTTTTTTTAAAAATTCAAATTGCATTTTGATGGATATTTAGTCAAATGATTGACACAGATAATAATATTGTAAACTCTATTCTATTCTACTCTATACTCTATTAATATTCTATTAATATCCTGTAGAATACATTTAATTTGACTTCTATTTAAAACAGTAGAAAAAAAGAGAAAATATCTCTGGCCAGAACTGAACAGACCTACAATTAAAATGTCATTTTAAGGGCTTTAGCTAACATCTCCAGTCTACAGCCTGTTCCAGTAATGATAATGTTCCCCTCCACACGCTTCATTAACAGACGTGAACATGTGACGTTAAACAGACTGTGTTGTGGCTTCAGTCTGGTCCTGCAGCAGCGGTGATCACCTCCTGCTCTGCCTGCAGCTGGAAGCTGGACGCTGCAGGAGGACTGAGCTTCCAGTGGTTTCTTCTGGATGGGGGGGAGGGGCTTACGCTGCCGCCGCTAACAGAGGAGTAAATGAAACGTGCTTTCACGTCACTCACTTATTCTTTTAGGTATGTTTTAATCCAGTCTTTTCCTCATGGGGGTCTTAAAAATGAGGTTATTGCCATGGTGACTGGGGCCCTGCACTGCAGCCGTATGGTTGTGGTTGGGGTGGTGTGGGCCTGATCTGACTGGTCCAGGTGGCTCCATGGTTGTGGCTGTGGGTGGGCTGATGCTTGGTGTGGAAGGATATCACAACCTCACCTGGTGCCAAGACGCTTTTTTGGGCCGGCTGGTTTCAGTGTGTGTGTGTGTGTGTGAGGGCATGTTTAGGTGAGTGTGTGCTTTGATTTGTTTTTGTGATGAATTTTGGTGTGATTACTTGTATTTATAAGATACAAAAACAGTTTTTATTCTAACTCTGTGAAGCACGTTGTGCTGCCATCCTGCTGGAAAAGTTCTGTGTTGATAAAACTCGATACGATTTGAACAAATGATGCGGCTTTGTGACAAGGAGCATAAAGATAAGTTTATATGTCACACAGAATCTTATTGTTACGTTACTAAATTAAATTGTTGGGTTTTTTTTTATATTAACTGGTAGCTTAATCATGTTGACAAGGCTGGAGATAATATGGTTTAACCTGCTGATGAAACTTTGCCAGTTTGCTAATCATCTGAAGCTGACTGGTTTACGTGCTAATGCTGCGAATGACATTGACTATGATGTAAAATGAGACAGTAGGAGACTTTTCTCCTTCATGCCATGCGGTTGTAAATAATCCTAACTTCTATTCATTTCATTTTGTGTTCTTTGCAATTTGCATGACAGCATAAATAAATTTACAGGGAGGAAAAAATGACTCCTGCTAGTCATTATGGACAACAAACATCCATTTTGCATTGCTGAACTTTTACTAAACCACCAGTGAAATGAGGAACAAACTTTGACCTTTTTTCAGTGCAGTCTCTCAATCTGCTGTCACAGCGGTGATTTACAGTGTTGTCAGGTTTTGGGAGGTGGGGGATATATCAGGTGAGAGTGTATATCTTTGTGTAGATTCATGAGAAAGTGTTCAACGGCACGAAACAGACAAACTGGAAAGAGAGAAAAAAGAAAAGAAAAGCTATCCAGAGAGCCGGGGCACCCAGAGGCATGAATCATCCTTGCTGACAAGGAGACAAAGGTCTGAAACATCCAATAACTCAGCTCTTACTAAGAATATGTCACCACAGTTTGAATGTTGAGTTTTACACCAGCATGTGTGTGAACGTGTGTGTGCTGGGAGAGATGCTAAATTCTGCCACTTAGATGAAGGGCACCTCTGTGGAAAGAAGGATGTGTAGATGTGGCCCCTCCGGGACGGACGGGTATTTTTCAGCGATGACGTGCTGGTCAAAATAATTCAGACTGATATACCGGAGGAGATGGGATGGTGGGGGGGAGGAGGAGGAGATGGGATGGTGGGGGGAGGAGGAGGAGATGGGATGGTGGGGGGAGGAGGAGGAGATGGGATGGTGGGGGGAGGAGGAGGAGATGGGATTGTGGGGGGAGGAGGAGGAGATGGGATGGTGGTGGGGAGGAGGAGGAGATGGGATGGTGGGGGGATGAGGAGGAGATGGGATGGTGGGGGGAGGAGGAGGAGATGGGATGGTGGGGGGATGAGGAGGAGATGGGATGGTGGTGGGGGGGAGGAGGAGATGGGATGGTGGGGGGATGAGGAGGAGATGGGATTGTGGGGGGAGGAGGAGGAGATGGGATGGTGGGGGGATGAGGAGGAGATGGGATGGTGGGGGGGATGAGGAGGAGATGGGATGGTGGGGGGAGGAGGAGGAGATGGGATGGTGGGGGGAGGAGGAGGAGATGGGATGGTGGGGGGGATGAGGAGGAGATGGGATGGTGGGGGGAGGAGGAGAAGGAAGGTAAAATGGAGGTGTTGCTCCTGCTCAGCATCAGGCTGATCTCCTGACCTCCATCTTTCATCACAGAACAGTTAAATAAACATGAAGAATTTTCCACCTGCAGAAAAAGTTTTATTTTGTTGATTAAATGCTGGATGTATTCATGTTCGTTCGTTAATTAGTTAGTTAGTTAGTTAGTTAACATGGTTTAGTCCAACTAGTTCTGGACTGGGGCTGCACGGTGGCACAGTGGCCTCACAGCAAGAAGGTCACTGGTTCGATCCTTGGCTGGGGAGGGGTTTGGTCAGTGGCCTTTCTGTGTGGAGTTTGCATGTTCTCCCCGTGTATGCGTGGGTTCTCTCCGGGTTCTCCAGCTTCCTCCCACCGTTCTAAGACATGATGTTAGGTTAACTGGTTACTCTAAATTGCCCCTAGGAGGGAGTGGTTGTTTGTCTCTGTGTGTCCCTGCGATGGACTGGCAAGCTGTCCAGGGTGTACCCTGCCTGTCGCCCAAAGCCAGCTGGGATAGGCTCCAGCTTCCCCGCAACCCTGAATTGCATTAAGCGGTTCCCTGTATACAAGATTTCGTTCTTTCGGTCACGACCCACAGCTCATGACCATAGGTGAGGGTAGGAACGTAGATCGACTGGTAAATCGAGAGCTTCACCTTCTGGCTCAGCTCCTTCTTCACCACGACAGACCGGCGCAGAGTCCGCATTACTGCAGACGCCGCACCGATCCGTCTGTCCATCTCGCGCTCCATCCTTCCCTCACTCGTGAACAAGACCCCGAGATATTTAAACTCCTCCACTTGAGGCAGGACCTGACTCCCGACCCGGAGAGGACAATCCACCCTATTCCGGCTGAGGACCATGGTCTCAGATTTGGAGGTGCTGATTCTCATCCCAGCCGCTTCACACTCGGCCGCGAATCGCTCAAGTGAGAGCTGGAGATCACGACCAGATGAAGCCAACAGGACCATGTCATCTGCAAAAAGCAGGGACCCAATCCTGAGGCCACCAAGCCGGATCCCCTCAACACCTCGGCTGCACCTAGAAATTCTGTCCATATAAGTTATGAACAGAATCGGGGATAAAGGGCAGCCTTGGCGGAGTCCAACCCTCACCGGAAACGAATCCGACTTACTACCGGCAATGCGGACCAAGCTCTGACACCTGTCGTACAGGGACCGGACAGCTCGCACAAGGGGGTCCGGTACCCCATACTCCCGGAGTACCCCCCACAGGAGCCCCCGGGGGACACGGTCGAATGCCTTCTCCAGGTCCACAAAGCACATGTAGACTGGTTGGGCAAACTCCCATGCCCCCTCCAGGACCCCAAAGAGGGTATCGAGCTGGTCCACTGTTCCGCGACCAGGATGAAAACTACACTGCTCCTCCTCAATCCGGGATTCGACTATCCGGCGGACCCTCCTCTCCAGGACCCCTGAACAGATTTATATCATAAATTTATTCACTGTAGATATCACTGCACTTCACTTTGGAGGGTTGGATTGTGTGATTAACCGCCTCAAACGGAGCCAGGACTACACCACGTTCTTGTACACCCCAGAACCCCGTCACACTCCACTTTGGATCATGTGACACACACTCACTTTGCATTTTTGTGTGTATTTTATCTGTGTGTGTGTTTAGCATGTAACTCCCCTCAGCGTTGCATCATCTCACACATGTGCATGATCTTGAGTGTCCTTGTGCACGTACACCAACTGGACTGTATAAAACACACACCCTGACACACACACTCGTGCACATGACTACAATGTTGGCAGAAAATCCACCACAGGCCTCAACAGGTCAGGAAAGGCTGAGAACTGCTGATTCTGTCCCTGATACAACGACCCAGAGAGCAGGCTGCAACACTGAGAAGCCACAGCTTAGATCTTTAGGCTCACTGCATGTGTGTACATGTGTGTGTGTGTGTGTATGTGTTTACTTGTCGTGGCAAATAATACTCCCTCATTCATTCCCAACAATCTATCAAGTCAAAAGCTTTTGGAAGCTTTGGTGGTTGAGCAGGGGGTCACGGTGGTTTATTTACACCTTGAAGGCAGCGCACATCTCTGAGGTCGACGTGCCATGGGACTCCTTATTTATTTATCACTCATTTTCATAGTAATAGTCCATTTATCCACCTTCTGCCTCTCACCCGTTGCAGTGGTTGCCGCCTAAACAAATCAGCCTGGAGACCTTTCTCACTGCTGCTTCCGTCTGCTGCTCCGGGGAGATTCCATGGCATTCCAAGGTCAGGTGGGATATGCTGCGCCTTCTGCCCTGGGGCCTTCTCCAGCCTTACATGGCAGGAAAGAGAATGCAGCCAGGGGCCTTTGTGATCAGATGGCACCCACAGGCTCCATTCGATGCAAATGGTTGTGTGTGTGTGTGTGTGTGTGTGTGTGTGTGAGGGCAAGAGGTTGGGCAGTTGGGGGTTGGTGAGGTCTACTTTCATTTCCAAGTTGACCTTGTAAGAGAAAGTAATTCTAACTACATACATGTGCAGAATAATGTTTCAGTCAGAACTTTACTTAATGGGATGGAACATCAGCAAATACTGAAGCAGAAGAAGGTCAAAGTTATGAAGAGATGAAAACAATATGAAATATAAAAGATAAAATATATCAGATGGGATCATTTTACTGTGAACCTGGATGCATATTTACCCGTTGGTGTTTAAAGTGATGCACAGATCCTGCTCAGGCTGTAAAATCCTGTTTGTGGGTTTTTGGGAAATTTCTGGATGCAGTTGCAGGAAATCGTTAAAAATCATTTTTCTGTATCACAGTTGTGTGTCCTCAGATTTCCTCCAAATTCTACAGTTTTTATTCCCAGACAAACACACTGCGCCTCAGTTAACGATATACTGATATGTATTTATGTTCATTAAACACACCCACTGCTGCGACAAACCAAACTGTTCATCAAAAGCATAGAACGGGATGATCAGCAAGCAGGGATCCAGGCTGGTCTTTCCCACCAAACAGATCCAGCGCAGTTTCAACTCAGCAACATGACTTTTAAACACTGGATGGAAAACTTTTAACTGTTGATTTGGAGAAATTCATGTGTGTGTGTGATTTGTATGTGTTTTAAACTACATAAGATGGCAAAGCAGTAAAGCATCTGTGGATGTTTACCATCTCTAATCATGATGGCGTCTCCACCATGCCTCCATCTTTGGAACCAATGCCAGTCCTTAACCAATAAAAGAAGTAAGAACCTGAGAAAGGCAAACCAAGCGAGTTGCATGGAAACAAGTCATACATGAAACTTACACGTGTGTGAAATCAGGTTTCTTACTGCCGTGTTTTACTGAATGCTGAAACTGAACTGGTCATCTGGTCCACTGATTTTTCATCGGTTTTCTGCTCAGGGCTTCATAAATTATGAACATAAGATGCAGGTTGTTTGTAAGTTGAGCAAAATCCCACAAAAGCTTCATTCAGACAGATTGAGAGCGACAGATTTGTCCTTCTTGCAAAAAGTGGAGTAGAAAAGTCCGACAGTAGCTGCAGTTGTGGTGTCGTTTGCGTTTACATCAGTGTGAAAATGTGCAGGGGTTGTGTCAAACAGCCATGCTGGATAGAATCACGTCCTCAGAAGTTGGCGCTTCATGAACTATCAGCTGAAGGGAAACATACTCGATCCGAAGGAAGCCATCTCTTACATCTCATACAGGAGAACAAACAAGTACAACACATAAAATTATCAAAAAAATCGAAAATACATCACAATACTTTTGCCAGATTTACTCTAAAGGAAAAAACAGGGCCTCAGGTAGCAAAATGAATCACTCTGGACCAGTCAAGGAGAGTTTAGGGACCATCAAAGTTGAGAGGAAATGAAAAAGACCACGTTTGAAGTTAAGCTAATGCTGGTAATGCTAGTTTGCTAGTTTATAACAAGCATCATGCACAACGCTGTAGTAGTCGCCATCGGGTATAAAATATGTATGATGTGCAATCTGCTGGGCTGAAGCGAAGGAGGCATTGCCTTCTGAAAAGGATGGACTTGTATCCGTCTGGTGAAGAGGCTTCACGGATCTACCTGCAGCAGCACCTGAGCTTGTAATGAGGTAACCTGGAAATTCAGCCGCACATGCAGAGATTAGATCAGTGTTCCCGATCCAGGTCCACAGGGCCTCCTGGCCTGTACATTTTAAAGATAACCCTGCCTAAAAGACACTACAGAACTTTTACCATTTCCATTTTTAAAAGACAATCTTATGATGACTCTTGTTTCGTCTCTTTCTGCGTTTCTTTGCTGAATCCGACGTTGCGTGTGCAAAACAGCCAGTTCCTTATTATACCGTGAAGTGAAACATCACGTCACGGTTGACAAAGATGTGTAGTTCGGTTTCTCAGCCTCAGGACACTGCTGGGTAGCAGCAGCTCTAGAAATGCACATGATAGAAGTCACCATGTCATCGATCAAGTCCGGGGTGCGGAGTTTCAAGGTCAGAAAGTTGCGCAACGCGTCTTTAATGCCTGAATGAAATAAAGGGTTTCTTAACAAGCCACAAGAATGAAGTTCAGTAATCTGACTCAGGTGTTTTGGAGGATAAACATGTCTAAAACATGCAGGGCAGGGGGTCCTGGGGACCTGGATTGGGAAACACTGGATCATAACAAGGTTTACTGAAACTGTGGCGTCCAGAGGAAAACCAGGAAACACTCTGATGGAGTTGTAGGAGGTTCCTGAATGGCTGTAGGAACCCTGATCCTGAAAATGCTCTAGATAGAAGGCAGTGCGGATCAATCCAGAGGAGTTGTGTTTAGACAGGCAGGGGTCAAATCACAAAAACTTCATGGCAGGAAAAAGTCCAATGGAGAGTCAGGCACAAGGAGATGTGATGGACGTAACTGGGTCAACGTGCAGGGATCTGGGGACGAATGAAACCACTGGACACAGCAAGGTGAGTATTACTGACCATCTGGCTGGGAGGCAGAAACAGGAGCTGGTTTCAGGAGGGTGGAGAGCAGGGGAAGATGGTCCAGGTGGAGCAGGTGAGCCTCCAGGTTCCTGCAGAGCAGCGGTCAGGACAGCAGACGTGTATGACGTGCTCTGATCCAACACGTGTTGAGAAAAATGATTTCTTTTCCTTCAGTCGTGTTCATGTATGTATTTCACTGTGAATACAGAAAATAAATTAGACCTTTGTCAGATGTTTCCTCTTGTATCGGTGAAGGCTACCGGTGTTTAGTCAGCATAATGTAATACAGTAGAAATATTAAAAATAAATCCTGCAAGACTACTGATGGTGTTTGCATGTTTTTAGATACTCTCTGGTCATTGACTTCCATTAGAGTACATTTTTATTCTCTGCCATCGCGGTTTAAAACCCTACATTCTGTGGTGTCATTAGTGATGACATGTTTACTGCATTCCACCATATTTCATTGCTCCACATTGTGGGCAGAAGCTTTGAGCTTTTTCTTTGTGTGAGGATATAAATCATCATCTAATCAATGTCAGAAATGATTAATTTTTGTCCTGAAGTCTTCCAGAGAGCAGCAAATTATGAGTGGTGCTTCTCCCCCCAACAGCTTTATTTATACCAGAAAAACATGACACAACATGAATATTTATAATTTTTAAAAGTCAGGAGCAAATTCCAGATGATTTAACAAACATAACAAACAACTTGACCTGTGATGGACTGGCGAGCTGTCCAGGGTGTTCCCCACCTTTTGCCCAGACAGCTGGGATAGGCTCCTGCTTCCCGCGACCCTTCATCAGATCAAGCGGTTAGGATAAAGAATGAATGAATGAATTAATAACAGACAACTTTTTTTGTCTGTAAAAGGACAAGCTACGTCACGTTGTAGACGTGCTGCATTTAATTCTCAGAAGCAAATGATGACGCCAAGCAAGCAGAATGCAGAGTTAGCATTGTGGCTAACTAGCTAGCCTGTTGTCAGAAGATAAACAGCATTACTTTAAAATGTCTTTGTTGCCTCCAGTCACCAACAAGATATGTAACAAACGTCCTCTACCATCATGTCCAATGGTGTGGAGATCTTTCAGTCCTTCCTGTTGGACCCACCACAGCTGGTCTGGTCTTTAGTAAGTTTTTTAAATTTTCTGTGTAAATTGTCTTGAAGTGTCTCTGAGTGATCATCAGCTCAGAGACCTCCTGGTAAACCTTTGCATTCTGCATAGCTACGTTCAGCTAGCATCAGCTAGCAGGCAGAGCAAGGTCATCACCGCGTCGTTGGGCCATGGTGACGGTTTCAGTGGCACGCTGCCTAGAGGCCATGTTCACATCCAGCGTGACACAGTTCAAAGGAATGAATGAAAACTTTATTGTCACTGAACCAGCATCCCAGCACGACAAATTTTCCTCCCAGTACGACCAGTCCAAACAGAATCAGGCAGATTGGGGCAGCAGCCACAAGCACAGCTGTTTGTTTAAACCTCTGAAAATGGCTGAGCTCGGCAAGTTCCAGGGAGGAAACAGAAAGCCGTGCACACAAACTGCAACACTGACAGTTTATTCATCCACGTGCACGCCTTTCCACCAGCAAAGTTTTTCTCACTCAGAGGAACTGAAATGATTCTGTGAAAACATGAAACGGCACCATGGGAACACAGTTTGTTAATCTTCATCTGGTGAACGTGACGCAGAGCTCCTTTATGCTAAGAGAAGTTGTAGCAAGACGCTTCGAGCCGAAACGGTACTGATAAAACATGTTAAACTTCACAACCAGCTGAATTTTACATGTTTCATGTAGTTTATTCACAGTTTATGTGGATAAACATCTTCATACCATACCCAGCATTTGTTTCCTCTCTACACACGTATTTATTCACCTACACTTAAAGACACTTGTTTTTGTATAATAAAACAATTGTTTGAAGCTTTTCAACCAAGATTTGTGACTGATTTTATGTTTCTACGACAGTTTTCGATCCTTTCATCACAGATCAACAGGATACATGATGCAGTCTGGTTCCAGGTGTGTTAATCTAAACTTTAATTCTCGTGTGAATGAATTCTGGTTCTCAGAATAACCATATCAGCCAGTCCCCAATTCAAGGCTCTAAATGGTTCTGCTCCACAAAGTGGACTGGATCTGGTGATGCCATACTATCCTCACAGACTCCTAAAAACATCTGGGTCACATCTGAAACTCTCGCTTTGCTTGTCATCCTGAGTTCAAAATAAACATTTAGCTTTTCTGACCTGATATCTGAAAGAAACTGCCAGAAAACTAGAGGTGGGAAAATCGAATCGAAAAATTGAAAATCTGGCTTTTTTTGTTTCACAATTTTAAAATAGATTTATTTGTTAAAGAAAATTTTGTTTTCAATTAAATAAAATTAATCCACTATAAAATTTTGGTCATTTTTATTGGTTTTATTGATCTTTTTACTAATCTTCTTGGGCATTAAAGCAGCAGAATGATGGTCTGGTTACTGTGTTGTGTTTTCCTAAATGAAATCTAGAAAAATTACGTGCAAAAAAGGTGTAATAAATTTTGTTTTGTTATTAATCTATAAAATTTAGCAATATCGAACAATTTTGAGAATTGCAATTTAAATTGAATCGGCACCCCCCCAAAAAAAATTGGAATCTAATCGAATCAGGAGAAAAGCATATTGTCACAGCCCTACAGAAAACCTGATTCAAACCTCCTGGAAAACCTGGAACCTGTAGTATGTAGTATTTTGTATGTTTTATGTAGTATGTAGTATGTTTTATGTAGTATGTAGTATGTTGTATGTAGTATGTTGCATGTAGTATGTAGTATGCACTATGTTTTGTGTAGTATGTAGTATGTAGCATGTTGTATGTTGTATGGAGTGTGTAGTATGTTGTATGTTTTATGTAGTATGTAGTATGTTGTATGTTTTATGTAGTATGTAGTATGCACTATGTTTTGTGTAGTATGTAGTATGTAGCATGTTGTATGTTGTATGGAGTATGTAGCACGTTGGATGTAGCATGTTGTATGTAGTATGTTGCGCGTAGTATGTAGTATGTTGTATGCAGTATGTTTTGTGTAGTATGTAGCATGTTGTATGTTGTATGGAGTATGTAGTATGTTGCGTGTAGTATGTAGTATGTTGTATGGAGTATGTGGTATGTTGTATGTAGCATGTTGTATGTAGTATGTTGCGTGTAATATGTAGTATGTTGTATGGAGTATGTAGTATGTAGCATGTAGTATGCTGTATGTAGCATGTTGTAAGTAGCATGTAGTATGTTGTGTGTAGTATATAGCATGTAGTATGTTGTATGGAGTATGTAGTATGTTGCTTGTAGTATGTAGTATGTAGCATGTAGCATGTAACATGTTGTATGTTGTATGGAGTATGTAGTATGTTGTGTGTATATGTAGTATGTAGTATGTTGCATGTAGTATGTTGTATGGAGTATGTAGTATGTAGCATGTAGTATGCAGTATGTAGCATGTTGTATGTTGTATGTAGTATATAGTATGTTGCATGTATATGTAGTATGTAGTATGTTGCATGTAGTATTTTGTATGGAGTATGTAGTATGTAGCATGTAGTATGCAGTATGTTGTATGTAGCATGTTGTATGGAGTATGTAGTATGCTGCATGTAGTATGCAGTATGTTGTATGTAGCATGTTGTATGGAGTATGTAGTATGTAGCATGTAGTATGCAGTATGTTGCATGTAGCATGTTGTATGTTGTATGGAGTATGTAGTATGCTGTATGTAGCATGTTGTAAGTAGCATGTAGTATGTTGTGTGTAGTATATAGCATGTAGTATGTTGTATGGAGTATGTAGTATGTTGCTTGTAGTATGTAGTATGTAGCATGTAGCATGTAACATGTTGTATGTTGTATGGAGTATGTAGTATGTTGTGTGTATATGTAGTATGTAGTATGTTGCATGTAGTATGTTGTATGGAGTATGTAGTATGTAACATGTAGTATGCAGTATGTAGCATGTTGTATGTTGTATGTAGTATATAGTATGTTGCATGTATATGTAGTATGTAGTATGTTGCATGTAGTATTTTGTATGGAGTATGTAGTATGTAGCATGTAGTATGCAGTATGTTGTATGTAGCATGTTGTATGGAGTATGTAGTATGCTGCATGTAGTATGCAGTATGTTGTATGTAGCATGTTGTATGGAGTATGTAGTATGTAGCATGTAGTATGCAGTATGTTGCATGTAGCATGTTGTATGTTGTATGGAGTATGTAGTATGCTGTATGTAGCATGTTGTAAGTAGCATGTAGTATGTTGTGTGTAGTATATAGCATGTAGTATGTTGTATGGAGTATGTAGTATGTTGCTTGTAGTATGTAGTATGTAGCATGTAGCATGTAACATGTTGTATGTTGTATGGAGTATGTAGTATGTTGCGTGTATATGTAGTATGTAGTATGTTGCATGTAGTATGTTGTATGGAGTATGTAGTATGTAGCATGTAGCATGTAGTATGCAGTATGTAGCATGTTGTATGTTGTATGTAGTATATAGTATGTTGCATGTATATGTAGTATGTAGTATGTTGCATGTAGTATTTTGTATGGAGTATGTAGTATGTAGCATGTAGTATGCAGTATGTTGTATGTAGCATGTTGTATGGAGTATGTAGTATGCTGCATGTAGTATGCAGTATGTTGTATGTAGCATGTTGTATGGAGTATGTAGTATGTAGCATGTAGTATGCAGTATGTTGCATGTAGCATGTTGTATGTTGTATGGAGTATGTAGTATGCTGCATGTAGTATGCAGTATGTTGTATGAAGCATGTTGTATGTTGCATGTTGTATGGAGTATGTAGTATGTAACATGTAGTATGCTGTATGTTGTATTTAGCATGTTGTATGTTGTATGGAGTATGTAGCATGTAGTATGCAGTATGTTGTATGTAGCATGTTGTATGTAATATGTTGTATGGAGTATGTAGTATGTACTATGTTTTGTGAAGTATGTAGTATGTAGCATGTTGTATGTTGTATGGAGTATGTAGTATGTTGTATGTAGCATGTTGTATGTAGTATGTAGCGTGTAATATGTAGTATGTTGTATGGAGGATGTAGTATGTAGCATGTAGCATGCTGTATGTAGCATGTTGTATGTTGTATGTAGCATGTAGTATGTTGCGTGTAGTATGGAATATGTAGTATGTTGCTTGTAGTATGTAGTATGTAGCATGTAACATGTTGTATGTTGTATGTGGTATATAGTATGTTGCATGTATATGTAGTATGTAGTATGTTGCATGTAGTATGTTGTATGGAGTATGTAGCATGTTGTATGTTGTATGGAGTATGTAGTATGCTGCATGTAGTATGCAGTATGTTGTTTGTAGCATGTTGTATGGAGTATGTAGTATGTAGCATGTAGTATGCAGTATGTTGTCTGTAGCATGTTGTATGTTGTATGGAGTATGTAGTATGCTGCATGTAGTATGCAGTATGTTGTATGAAGCATGTTGTATGTTGTATGTTGTATGGATTATGTAGTATGTAGCATGTAGTATGCTGTATGTTGTATTTAGCATGTTGTATGTTGTATGGAGTATGTAGCATGTAGTATGCAGTATGTTGTATGTAGCATGTTGTATGTAATACGTTGTATGGAGTATGTAGTATGCAGTATGTTGTATGTAGCATGTTGTATGTAATATGTTGTATGGGGTATGTTGCATGTAGTATGCAGTATGTTGTATGTAGCATGTTGTATGTAATATGTTGTATGGAGTATGTTGCATGTAGTATGCAGTATGTTGTATGTAACATGTTGTATGTAATATGTTGTATGTCGCATGTAGTATGCAGTATGCTGTATGTAGCATGTTGTATGTAATATGTTGTATGGAGTATGTTGCATGTAGTATGCAGTATGTTGTATGTAGCATGTTTTATATTCTATGTAGTATGTAGCATGTAGTATGTTGTATGGAGTATGTAGTATGTTG